>NW_027479780.1:0-65885 GCF_051014685.1 Ptiloglossa arizonensis
CGTATAACGTATAACGTATAACGTATAACGTATAACGTATAACGTATATCGTATAACGTATAACGTACAACGTATAACGTATCACGTATAACGTATTACGAATAACGTATAACGTATAACGTATGACGTATAACGTATAACGTATAACGTATAACGTATAACATATAACGTATAACGTATAACGTATAACGTATAACGTATAACGTAAAACATGTAATGTATAACGTATAACGTATAACGAATAACGTATAACGTATAACGTATAACGTATAACGTACAACGTATAACGTATAACGTATAACGTATAACGTATAACGTATAACGTATAACGTATAACGTATAACGTATAACGTACAACGTATAACGTATCACGTATAACGTATTACGAATGACGTATAACGTATGACGTATAACGTATAACGTATAACGTATAACGTATAACGTGTAACGTATATCGTATAACGTATAACGTATAACGTATAACGTATAACGTATAACGTATAACGTATAACGTATAACGTATAACGTATAAAGTATAACGTATAACGTATAACGTATAACGTATAACGTATAACGTATAACGTATAACGCATAACGTATAACGTATAACGTATAACGTATAACGTATAATGTATAACGTATAACGTATAACCTATGACGTATAACGTATTACATATAACGTATAACGTATAACGTATAACGTATAACGTATAACGCATAACGTATAACGTATAACGTATAACGTATAACGTATAATGTATAACGTATAACGTATAACCTATGACGTATAACGTATAACTTATAACGTATAACGTATAACGTATAACGTACAACGTATAACGTATCACGTATAACGTATTACGAATAACGTATAACGTATGACGTACAACGTATAACGTATAACGTACAACGTATAACGTATCACGTATAACGTATTACGAATAACGTATAACGTATGACGTATAACGTATAACGTATAACGTACAACTTATAACGTATAACGTATAACGTATAACGTATAACGTATAACGTATAACGTATAACGTATAACGTATAACGTATAACGTATAACGTATAACGTATAACGTATAACGCATAACGTATAACCCATAACGTATAACGCATAACGTATAACGCATAACGTATAACGCATAACGTATAACGTATAACGTATAACGTATAACGTATAACGTATAACGTATAACGTATAACGTATTACGTATAACCTATAACGTATAACGTATAACGTATAACGTATAACGTATAACGTATAACGTATAACGTATAACGTATAACGTATAACGTATAACGTATAACGTGTAACGAAGAACGTATAACGTATAACGTATAACGTATAACGTATAACGTATAACGTATAACGTATAACGTATAACGTGTAACGATGAACGTATAACGAAGAACGTAAAACGTATAACATATATCCTATAACGCATAACGTATATCGTATAACGCATAACCTATAGCGAATAACGCATAACGTATAACGTATAACGTATAACGTATAACGTATAACGTATAACGTATAACGTATAACGTATAACGTATAACGTATAACGTTTAACGCATAACGTATAACGCATAACGTATAACGTGTAACGTATAACGTATAACGTATAACGTGTAACGTATAACGTATAACGTATAACGTGTAACGTATAACGTGTCACGTATAACGTATAACGTATAACGTGTAACGTATAACGTATAACGTATAACCTATAACGTATAACGTATAACGTATAACGTATAACGTATAACGTATAACGTATAACGTATAACGTATAACGTATAACGTATAACGTATTCGTATAACGCATAACGTATAACGTATAACCTATGACGTATAACGTATAACGTATAACGTATAACTAATAACGTATAACGTATAACGAATATCGTAGGACGTATAACGCATAACGTATAACGTATAACGTATAACGTATAACGTATAACGTATAACGTATAACTTATGACGTATAACGTATAACGTATAACGTATAACGAATAACGTATAACGTATAACGTATAACGTATAACGAACAACGTATAACGTATAACGTATAACGTATAACGTATAACGTATAAAGTATAACGTATAACGTATAACGTATAACGTATAACATGTAATGTATAACGTATAACGTATAACGAATAACGTATAACGTATAACGTATAACGTACAACGTATAACGTATAACGTATAACGTATAACGTATAACGTATAACGTATAACGTATAACGTATAACGTATAACGTATAACGTATAACGTATAACGTATAACGTATAACGTATAACGTATAACGTATAACGTATAACGCATAACGTATAACGTATAACGTATAACGTATAACGTATAACGTATAACGTATAACATGTAATGTATAACGTATAACGTATAACGTATAACGTATAACGTATAACGTATAAGGTACAACGTACAACGTACAACGTATAACGTATAACGTATAACGTATAACGTATAACGTATAACGTATAACGTATAACGTATAACGTATAACGTATAACGTATAACGTATAACGTATAACGTATAACGTATAACGTATAACGTATAACGTATAACGTATAACGTATAACTTGTAACGCATACCGAATAACGTATAACGTGTAACGTATAACGTATAACCTATGACGTATAACGTATAACTTATAACGTATAACGTATAACGTATAACGTACAACGTATAACGTATCACGTATAACGTATTACGAATAACGTATAACGTATGACGTATAACGTATAACGTATAACGTACAACGTATAACGCATAACGTATAACGTAAATCGTATAACGTATAATGTATAACGTATAACGTATAACGTATAACGTATGACGTATAACGTATAACGTATAACGTATAACGTATAACGTATAACGTATAACGTATAACGTATAACGTATAACGTATAACGTATAACGTATAACGTACAACGTACAACGTACAACGTATAACGTATAACGTATAACGTATAACGTATAACGTATAACGTATATCGTATAACGTATAACGTACAACGTATAACGTATCACGTATAACGTATTACGAATAACGTATAACGTATGACGTATAACGTATAACGTATAACGTATAACGTATAACGTATAACGTATAACGTATAACGTATAACGTATAACGTATAACGTAAAACATGTAATGTATAACGTATAACGTATAACGAATAACGTATAACGTATAACGTATAACGTATAACGTACAACGTATAACGTATAACGTATAACGTATAACGTATAACGTATAACGTATAACGTATAACGTATAACGTATAACGTATAACGTATAACGTATAACGTATAACGTATAACGTATAACGTATAACGTATAACTTGTAACGCATACCGAATAACGTATAACGTGTAACGTATAACGTATAACCTATGACGTATAACGTATAACTTATAACGTATAACGTATAACGTATAACGTACAACGTATAACGTATCACGTATAACGTATTACGAATAACGTATAACGTATGACGTATAACGTATAACGTATAACGTACAACGTATAACGCATAACGTATAACGTAAATCGTATAACGTATAATGTATAACGTATAACGTATAACGTATAACGTATGACGTATAACGTATAACGTATAACGTATAACGTATAACGTATAACGTATAACGTATAACGTATAACGTATAACGTATAACGTATAACGTATAACGTATAACGTACAACGTACAACGTACAACGTATAACGTATAACGTATAACATATAACGTATAACGTATAACGTATATCGTATAACGTATAACGTACAACGTATAACGTATCACGTATAACGTATTACGAATAACGTATAACGTATGACGTATAACGTATAACGTATAACGTATAACGTATAACGTATAACGTATAACGTATAACGTATAACGTATAACGTATAACGTATAACGTAAAACATGTAATGTATAACGTATAACGTATAACGAATAACGTATAACGTATAACGTATAACGTATAACGTACAACGTATAACGTATAACGTATAACGTATAACGTATAACGTATAACGTATAACGTATAACGTATAACGTACAACGTATAACGTATCACGTATAACGTATTACGAATGACGTATAACGTATGACGTATAACGTATAACGTATAACGTATAACGTATAACGTGTAACGTATATCGTATAACGTATAACGTATAACGTATAACGTATAACGTATAACGTATAACGTATAACGTATAACGTATAACGTATAAAGTATAACGTATAACGTATAACGTATAACGTATAACGTATAACGTATAACGTATAACGCATAACGTATAACGTATAACGTATAACGTATAACGTATAATGTATAACGTATAACGTATAACCTATGACGTATAACGTATTACTTATAACGTATAACGTATAACGTATAACGTATAACGTATAACGCATAACGTATAACGTATAACGTATAACGTATAACGTATAATGTATAACGTATAACGTATAACCTATGACGTATAACGTATAACTTATAACGTATAACGTATAACGTATAACGTACAACGTATAACGTATCACGTATAACGTATTACGAATAACGTATAACGTATGACGTATAACGTATAACGTATAACGTACAACGTACAACGTACAACGTATAACGTATAACGTATAACGTATAACGTATAACGTATAACGTATATCGTATAACGTATAACGTACAACGTATAACGTATCACGTATAACGTATTACGAATAACGTATAACGTATAACGTATGACGTATAACGTATAACGTATAACGTATAACGTATAACATATAACGTATAACGTATAACGTATAACGTATAACGTATAACGTAAAACATGTAATGTATAACGTATAACGTATAACGAATAACGTATAACGTATAACGTATAACGTATAACGTACAACGTATAACGTATAACGTATAACGTATAACGTATAACGTATAACGTATAACGTATAACGTATAACGTATAACGTACAACGTATAACGTATCACGTATAACGTATTACGAATGACGTATAACGTATGACGTATAACGTATAACGTATAACGTATAACGTATAACGTGTAACGTATATCGTATAACGTATAACGTATAACGTATAACGTATAACGTATAACGTATAACGTATAACGTATAACGTATAACGTATAACTTATGACGTATAACGTATAACGTATAACGTATAACGAATAACGTATAACGTATAACGTATAACGTATAACGAACAACGTATAACGTATAACGTATAACGTATAACGTATAACGTATAAAGTATAACGTATAACGTATAACGTATAACGTATAACATGTAATGTATAACGTATAACGTATAACGAATAACGTATAACGTATAACGTATAACGTACAACGTATAACGTATAACGTATAACGTATAACGTATAACGTATAACGTATAACGTATAACGTATAACGTATAACGTATAACGTATAACGTATAACGTATAACGTATAACGTATAACGTATAACGTATAACGTATAACGCATAACGTATAACGTATAACGTATAACGTATAACGTATAACGTATAACGTATAACATGTAATGTATAACGTATAACGTATAACGTATAACGTATAACGTATAACGTATAAGGTACAACGTACAACGTACAACGTATAACGTATAACGTATAACGTATAACGTATAACGTATAACGTATAACGTATAACGTATAACGTATAACGTATAACGTATAACGTATAACGTATAACGTATAACGTATAACGTATAACGTATAACGTATAACGTATAACGTATAACTTGTAACGCATACCGAATAACGTATAACGTGTAACGTATAACGTATAACCTATGACGTATAACGTATAACTTATAACGTATAACGTATAACGTATAACGTACAACGTATAACGTATCACGTATAACGTATTACGAATAACGTATAACGTATGACGTATAACGTATAACGTATAACGTACAACGTATAACGCATAACGTATAACGTAAATCGTATAACGTATAATGTATAACGTATAACGTATAACGTATAACGTATGACGTATAACGTATAACGTATAACGTATAACGTATAACGTATAACGTATAACGTATAACGTATAACGTATAACGTATAACGTATAACGTATAACGTACAACGTACAACGTACAACGTATAACGTATAACGTATAACGTATAACGTATAACGTATAACGTATATCGTATAACGTATAACGTACAACGTATAACGTATCACGTATAACGTATTACGAATAACGTATAACGTATGACGTATAACGTATAACGTATAACGTATAACGTATAACGTATAACGTATAACGTATAACGTATAACGTATAACGTATAACGTAAAACATGTAATGTATAACGTATAACGTATAACGAATAACGTATAACGTATAACGTATAACGTATAACGTACAACGTATAACGTATAACGTATAACGTATAACGTATAACGTATAACGTATAACGTATAACGTATAACGTATAACGTATAACGTATAACGTATAACGTATAACGTATAACGTATAACGTATAACGTATAACTTGTAACGCATACCGAATAACGTATAACGTGTAACGTATAACGTATAACCTATGACGTATAACGTATAACTTATAACGTATAACGTATAACGTATAACGTACAACGTATAACGTATCACGTATAACGTATTACGAATAACGTATAACGTATGACGTATAACGTATAACGTATAACGTACAACGTATAACGCATAACGTATAACGTAAATCGTATAACGTATAATGTATAACGTATAACGTATAACGTATAACGTATGACGTATAACGTATAACGTATAACGTATAACGTATAACGTATAACGTATAACGTATAACGTATAACGTATAACGTATAACGTATAACGTATAACGTATAACGTACAACGTACAACGTACAACGTATAACGTATAACGTATAACATATAACGTATAACGTATAACGTATATCGTATAACGTATAACGTACAACGTATAACGTATCACGTATAACGTATTACGAATAACGTATAACGTATGACGTATAACGTATAACGTATAACGTATAACGTATAACGTATAACGTATAACGTATAACGTATAACGTATAACGTATAACGTATAACGTAAAACATGTAATGTATAACGTATAACGTATAACGAATAACGTATAACGTATAACGTATAACGTATAACGTACAACGTATAACGTATAACGTATAACGTATAACGTATAACGTATAACGTATAACGTATAACGTATAACGTACAACGTATAACGTATCACGTATAACGTATTACGAATGACGTATAACGTATGACGTATAACGTATAACGTATAACGTATAACGTATAACGTGTAACGTATATCGTATAACGTATAACGTATAACGTATAACGTATAACGTATAACGTATAACGTATAACGTATAACGTATAACGTATAAAGTATAACGTATAACGTATAACGTATAACGTATAACGTATAACGTATAACGTATAACGCATAACGTATAACGTATAACGTATAACGTATAACGTATAATGTATAACGTATAACGTATAACCTATGACGTATAACGTATTACTTATAACGTATAACGTATAACGTATAACGTATAACGTATAACGCATAACGTATAACGTATAACGTATAACGTATAACGTATAATGTATAACGTATAACGTATAACCTATGACGTATAACGTATAACTTATAACGTATAACGTATAACGTATAACGTACAACGTATAACGTATCACGTATAACGTATTACGAATAACGTATAACGTATGACGTATAACGTATAACGTATAACGTACAACGTACAACGTACAACGTATAACGTATAACGTATAACGTATAACGTATAACGTATAACGTATATCGTATAACGTATAACGTACAACGTATAACGTATCACGTATAACGTATTACGAATAACGTATAACGTATAACGTATGACGTATAACGTATAACGTATAACGTATAACGTATAACATATAACGTATAACGTATAACGTATAACGTATAACGTATAACGTAAAACATGTAATGTATAACGTATAACGTATAACGAATAACGTATAACGTATAACGTATAACGTATAACGTACAACGTATAACGTATAACGTATAACGTATAACGTATAACGTATAACGTATAACGTATAACGTATAACGTATAACGTACAACGTATAACGTATCACGTATAACGTATTACGAATGACGTATAACGTATGACGTATAACGTATAACGTATAACGTATAACGTATAACGTGTAACGTATATCGTATAACGTATAACGTATAACGTATAACGTATAACGTATAACGTATAACGTATAACGTATAACGTATAACGTATAAAGTATAACGTATAACGTATAACGTATAACGTATAACGTATAACGTATAACGTATAACGCATAACGTATAACGTATAACGTATAACGTATAACGTATAATGTATAACGTATAACGTATAACCTATGACGTATAACGTATTACATATAACGTATAACGTATAACGTATAACGTATAATGTATAACGTATAACGTATAACCTATGACGTATAACGTATAACTTATAACGTATAACGTATAACGTATAACGTACAACGTATAACGTATCACGTATAACGTATTACGAATAACGTATAACGTATGACGTACAACGTATAACGTATAACGTACAACGTATAACGTATCACGTATAACGTATTACGAATAACGTATAACGTATGACGTATAACGTATAACGTATAACGTACAACGTATAACGTATAACGTATAACGTATAACGTATAACGTATAACGTATAACGTATAACGTATAACGTATAACGTATAACGTATAACGTATAACGTATAACGTATAACGCATAACGTATAACCCATAACGTATAACGCATAACGTATAACGCATAACGTATAACGCATAACGTATAACGTATAACGTATAACGTATAACGTATAACGTATAACGTATAACGTATAACGTATAACGTATTACGTATAACCTATAACGTATAACGTATAACGTATAACGTATAACGTATAACGTATAACGTATAACGTATAACGTATAACGTATAACGTATAACGTATAACGTGTAACAAAGAACGTATAACGTATAACGTATAACGTATAACGTATAACGTATAACGTATAACGTATAACGTATAACGTGTAACGATGAACGTATAACGAAGAGCGTAAAACGTATAACATATATCCTATAACGCATAACGTATATCGTATAACGCATAACCTATAGCGAATAACGCATAACGTATAACGTATAACGTATAACGTATAACGTATAACGTATAACGTATAACGTATAACGTATAACGTATAACGTATAACGTATAACGTTTAACGCATAACGTATAACGCATAACGTATAACGTGTAACGTATAACGTATAACGTATAACGTGTAACGTATAACGTATAACGTATAACGTGTAACGTATAACGTGTCACGTATAACGTATAACGTATAACGTGTAACGTATAACGTATAACGTATAACCTATAACGTATAACGTATAACGTATAACGTATAACGTATAACGTATAACGTATAACGTATAACGTATAACGTATAACGTATAACGTATAACGTATAACGTATAACGTATAACGTATAACGTATAACGTATAACGTATAACGTATAACGTATAACGTATAACGTATAACGTATAACGTATAACGTATAACGTATAACGTATAACGTATAACGTATAACGTATAACGTATAACGTATAACGTATAACGTATAACGTATAACGTATAACGTATAACGTATAACGTATAACGTATAACGTATAACGTATAACGTATAACGTATAACGTATAACGTATAACGTATAACGTATAACGTATAACGTATAACGTATAACGTATAACGTATAACGTATAACGTATAACGTATAACGTATAACGTATAACGTATAACGTATAACGTATAACGTATAACGTATAACGTATAACGTATAACGTATAACGTATAACGTATAACGTATAACGTATAACGTATAACGTATAACGTATAACGTATAAAGTATAACGTATAACGTATAACGTATAACGTATAACGTATAACGTATAACGTATAACGTATAACGTATAACGTATAACGTATAACGTATAACGTATAACGTATAACGTATAACGTATAACGTATAACGTATAACGTATAACGTATAACGTATAACGTATAACGTATAACGTATAACGTATAAAGTATAACGTATAACGTACAACGTATAACGTATAACGTATAACGTATAACGTATAACGTATAACGTATAACGTATAACGTATAACGCATAACGTATATCGTATAACGCATAACGTATAGCGAATAACGCATAACGTGTAACGTATAACGTATAACGTATAACGTATAACGTATAACGTATAACGTATAACGTATAACGTATAACGTATAACGTATGACGTATAACGTGTAACGAAGAACGTATAACGAAGAACGTAAAACGTATAACATATATCCTATAACGCATAACGTATATCGTATAACGCATAACGTATAGCGAATAACGCATAACGTATAACGTATTACGTATAACGTATAACGTATAAGGTATAATGTATAACGTATAACGTATAACGTATAACGTATAACGTGTAACGAAGAACGTATAACGAAGAACGTAAAACGTATAACGTATATCGTATAACGCATAACGTATAGAGAATAACGCATAACGTATAACGTATAACGTATAACGTATAACGTATAGAGAATAACGCATAACGTATAACGTATAACGTATAACGTATAACGTATAACGTATAACGTATAACGTATAACGTATAACGTATAACGTATAACGTGTAACGTATAAAGTATAACGTATAACGTATAACGTATAACGTATAACGTATAACGTATAACGTATAACGTATAACGTATAACGTATAACGTATAACGTATAACGTATAACGTATAACGTATAACGTATAACGTATAACGTATAACGTATAACGTATAACGTATAACGTATAACGTATAACGTATAACGTATAACGTATAACGTATAACGTATAACGTATAACGTATAACGTATAACGTATAACGTATAACGTATAACGTATAACGTATAACGTATAACGTATAACGTATAACGTATAACGTATAACGTACAACGTATAACGTATCACGTATAACGTATTACGAATAACGTATAACGTATGACGTATAACGTATAACGTATAACGTACAACGTATAACGCATAACGTATAACGTAAATCGTATAACGTATAATGTATAACGTATAACGTATAACGTATAACGTATGACGTATAACGTATAACGTATAACGTATAACGTATAACGTATAACGTATAACGTATAACGTATAACGTATAACGTATAACGTATAACGTATAACGTATAACGTACAACGTACAACGTACAACGTATAACGTATAACGTATAACGTATAACGTATAACGTATAACGTATAACGTATAACGTATAACGTATAACGTATAACGTATAACGTATAACGTATAACGCATAACGTATAACGTATAACCTATGACGTATAACGTATAACGTATAACGTATAACTAATAACGTATAACGTATAACGAATATCGTAGGACGTATAACGCATAACGTATAACGTATAACGTATAACGTATAACGTATAACGTATAACTTATGACGTGTAACGTATAACGTATAACGTATAACGAATAACGTATAACGTATAACGTATAACGAACAACGTATAACGTATAACGTATAACGTATAACGTATAACGTATAAAGTATAACGTATAACGTATAACGTATAACGTATAACATGTAATGTATAATGTATAACGTATAACGAATAACGTATAACGTATAACGTATAACGTACAACGTATAACGTATAACGTATAACGTATAACGTATAACGTATAACGTATAACGTATAACGTATAACGTATAACGTATAACGTATAACGTATAACGTATAACGTATAACGTATAACGTATAACGTATAACGCATAACGTATAACGTATAACGTATAACGTATAACGTATAACGTATAACGTATAACATGTAATGTATAACGTATAACGTATAACGTATAACGTATAACGTATAAGGTACAACGTACAACGTACAACGTATAACGTATAACGTATAACGTATAACGTATAACGTATAAAGTATAACGTATAACGTATAACGTATAACGTATAACGTATAACGTATAACGTATAACGTATAACGTATAACGTATAACGTATAACGTATAACGTATAACGTATAACGTATAACGTATAACTTGTAACGCATACCGAATAACGTATAACGTGTAACGTATAACGTATAACCTATGACGTATAACGTATAACTTATAACGTATAACGTATAACGTATAACGTACAACGTATAACGTATCACGTATAACGTATTACGAATAACGTATAACGTATGACGTATAACGTATAACGTATAACGTACAACGTATAACGCATAACGTATAACGTAAATCGTATAACGTATAATGTATAACGTATAACGTATAACGTATAACGTATGACGTATAACGTATAACGTATAACGTATAACGTATAACGTATAACATATAACGTATAACGTATAACGTATAACGTATAACGTATAACGTAAAACATGTAATGTATAACGTATAACGTATAACGAATAACGTATAACGTATAACGTATAACGTATAACGTATAACGTACAACGTATAACGTATAACGTATAACGTATAACGTATAACGTATAACGTATAACGTATAACGTATAACGTATAACGTACAACGTATAACGTATCACGTATAACGTATTACGAATGACGTATAACGTATGACGTATAACGTATAACGTATAACGTATAACGTATAACGTGTAACGTATATCGTATAACGTATAACGTATAACGTATAACGTATAACGTATAACGTATAACGTATAACGTATAACGTATAACGTATAAAGTATAACGTATAACGTATAACGTATAACGTATAACGTATAACGTATAACGTATAACGCATAACGTATAACGTATAACGTATAACGTATAACGTATAATGTATAACGTATAACGTATAACCTATGACGTATAACGTATTACTTATAACGTATAACGTATAACGTATAACGTATAACGTATAACGCATAACGTATAACGTATAACGTATAACGTATAACGTATAATGTATAACGTATAACGTATAACCTATGACGTATAACGTATAACTTATAACGTATAACGTATAACGTATAACGTACAACGTATAACGTATCACGTATAACGTATTACGAATAACGTATAACGTATGACGTATAACGTATAACGTATAACGTACAACGTATAACGTATCACGTATAACGTATTACGAATAACGTATAACGTATGACGTATAACGTATAACGTATAACGTACAACGTATAACGTATAACGTATAACGTATAACGTATAACGTATAACGTATAACGTATAACGTATAACGTATAACGTATAACGTATAACGTATAACGCATAACGTATAACCCATAACGTATAACGCATAACGTATAACGCATAACGTATAACGCATAACGTATAACGTATAACGTATAACGTATAACGTATAACGTATAACGTATAACGTATAACGTATTACGTATAACCTATAACGTATAACGTATAACGTATAACGTATAACGTATAACGTATAACGTATAACGTATAACGTATAACGTATAACGTATAACGTATAACGTGTAACGAAGAACGTATAACGTATAACGTATAACGTATAACGTATAACGTATAACGTATAACGTATAACGTATAACGTATAACGTGTTACGATGAACGTATAACGAAGAACGTAAAACGTATAACATATATCCTATAACGCATAACGTATATCGTATAACGCATAACCTATAGCGAATAACGCATAACGTATAACGTATAACGTATAACGTATAACGTATAACGTATAACGTATAACGTATAACGTATAACGTATAACGTATAACGTTTAACGCATAACGTATAACGCATAACGTATAACGTATAACGTATAACGTATAACGTATAACGTGTAACGTATAACGTATAACGTATAACGTGTAACGTATAACGTGTCACGTATAACGTATAACGTATAACGTGTAACGTATAACGTATAACGTATAACCTATAACGTATAACGTATAACGTATAACGTATAACGTATAACGTATAACGTATAACGTATAACGTATAACGTATAACGTATAACGTATAACGTATAACGTATAACGTATAACGTATAACGTATAACGTATAACGTATAACGTATAACGTATAACGTATAACGTATAACGTATAACGTATAACGTATAACGTATAACATATAACGTATAATGTATAACGTATAACGTATAACGTATAACGTATAACGTATAACGTATAACGTATAACGTATAACGTATAACGTATAACGTATAACGTATAACGTATAACGAACAACGTATAACGTATAACGTATAACGTATAACGTATAACGTATAAAGTATAACGTATAACGTATAACGTATAACGTATAACGTATAACATGTAATGTATAATGTATAACGTATAACGAATAACGTATAACGTATAACGTATAACGTACAACGTATAACGTATAACGTATAACGTATAACGTATAACGTATAACGTATAACGTATAACGTATAACGTATAACGTATAACGTATAACGTATAACGTATAACGTATAACGTATAACGTATAACGCATAACGTATAACGTATAACGTATAACGTATAACGTATAACGTATAACGTATAACATGTAATGTATAACGTATAACGTATAACGTATAACGTATAACGTATAAGGTACAACGTACAACGTACAACGTATAACGTATAACGTATAACGTATAACGTATAACGTATAACGTATAACGTATAACGTATAACGTATAACGTATAACGTATAACGTATTACGTATAACGTATAACGTATAACGTATAACGTATAACGTATAACGTATAACGTATAACGTATAACGTATAACTTGTAACGCATACCGAATAACGTATAACGTGTAACGTATAACGTATAACCTATGACGTATAACGTATAACTTATAACGTATAACGTATAACGTATAACGTACAACGTATAACGTATCACGTATAACGTATTACGAATAACGTATAACGTATGACGTATAACGTATAACGTATAACGTACAACGTATAACGCATAACGTATAACGTAAATCGTATAACGTATAATGTATAACGTATAACGTATAACGTATAACGTATGACGTATAACGTATAACGTATAACGTATAACGTATAACGTATAACATATAACGTATAACGTATAACGTATAACGTATAACGTATAACGTAAAACATGTAATGTATAACGTATAACGTATAACGAATAACGTATAACGTATAACGTATAACGTATAACGTACAACGTATAACGTATAACGTATAACGTATAACGTATAACGTATAACGTATAACGTATAACGTATAACGTATAACGTACAACGTATAACGTATCACGTATAACGTATTACGAATGACGTATAACGTATGACGTATAACGTATAACGTATAACGTATAACGTATAACGTATAACGTATAACGTATAACGTATAACGCATAACGTATAACGTATAACGTATAACGTATAACGTATAATGTATAACGTATAACGTATAACCTATGACGTATAACGTATTACTTATAACGTATAACGTATAACGTATAACGTATAACGTATAACGCATAACGTATAACGTATAACGTATAACGTATAACGTATAATGTATAACGTATAACGTATAACCTATGACGTATAACGTATAACTTATAACGTATAACGTATAACGTATAACGTACAACGTATAACGTATCACGTATAACGTATTACGAATAACGTATAACGTATGACGTATAACGTATAACGTATAACGTACAACGTATAACGTATCACGTATAACGTATTACGAATAACGTATAACGTATGACGTATAACGTATAACGTATAACGTACAACGTATAACGTATAACGTATAACGTATAACGTATAACGTATAACGTATAACGTATAACGTATAACGTATAACGTATAACGTATAACGTATAACGTATAACGTATAACGCATAACGTATAACCCATAACGTATAACGCATAACGTATAACGCATAACGTATAACGCATAACGTATAACGTATAACGTATAACGTATAACGTATAACGTATAACGTATAACGTATAACGTATTACGTATAACCTATAACGTATAACGTATAACGTATAACGTATAACGTATAACGTATAACGTATAACGTATAACGTATAACGTATAACGTATAACGTATAACGTGTAACGAAGAACGTATAACGTATAACGTATAACGTATAACGTATAACGTATAACGTATAACGTATAACGTATAACGTGTAACGATGAACGTATAACGAAGAACGTAAAACGTATAACATATATCCTATAACGCATAACGTATATCGTATAACGCATAACCTATAGCGAATAACGCATAACGTATAACGTATAACGTATAACGTATAACGTATAACATATAACGTATAACGTATAACGTATAACGTATAACGTATAACGTTTAACGCATAACGTATAACGCATAACGTATAACGTATAACGTATAACGTATAACGTATAACGTGTAACGTATAACGTATAACGTATAACGTGTAACGTATAACGTGTCACGTATAACGTATAACGTATAACGTGTAACGTATAACGTATAACGTATAACCTATAACGTATAACGTATAACGTATAACGTATAACGTATAACGTATAACGTATAACGTATAACGTATGACGTATAACGTGTAACGAAGAACGTATAACGAAGAACGTAAAACGTATAACATATATCCTATAACGCATAACGTATATCGTATAACGCATAACGTATAGCGAATAACGCATAACGTATAACGTATTACGTATAACGTATAACGTATAAGGTATAATGTATAACGTATAACGTATAACGTATAACGTATAACGTGTAACGAAGAACGTATAACGAAGAACGTAAAACGTATAACGTATATCGTATAACGCATAACGTATAGAGAATGACGCATAACGTATAACGTATAACGTATAACGTATAACGTATAGAGAATAACGCATAACGTATAACGTATAACGTATAACGTATAACGTATAACGTATAACGTATAACGTATAACGTATAATGTATAACGTATAACGTATAACCTATGACGTATAACGTATAACTTATAACGTATAACGTATAACGTATAACGTACAACGTATAACGTATCACGTATAACGTATTACGAATAACGTATAACGTATGACGTATAACGTATAACGTATAACGTACAACGTATAACGTATCACGTATAACGTATTACGAATAACGTATAACGTATGACGTATAACGTATAACGTATAACGTACAACGTATAACGTATAACGTATAACGTATAACGTATAACGTATAACGTGTAACGAAGAACGTATAACGTATAACGTATAACGTATAACGTATAACGTATAACGTATAACGTATAACGTATAACGTGTAACGATGAACGTATAACGAAGAACGTAAAACGTATAACATATATCCTATAACGCATAACGTATATCGTATAACGCATAACCTATAGCGAATAACGCATAACGTATAACGTATAACGTATAACGTATAACGTATAACGTATAACGTATAACGTATAACGTATAACGTATAACGTATAACGTTTAACGCATAACGTATAACGCATAACGTATAACGTATAACGTATAACGTATAACGTATAACGCGTAACGTATAACGTATAACGTATAACGTGTAACGTATAACGTGTAACGAAGAACGTATAACGTATAACGTATAACGTATAACGTATAACGTATAACGTATAACGTATAACGTATAACGTGTAACGATGAACGTATAACGAAGAACGTAAAACGTATAACATATATCCTATAACGCATAACGTATATCGTATAACGCATAACCTATAGCGAATAACGCATAACGTATAACGTATAACGTATAACGTATAACGTATAACGTATAACGTATAACGTATAACGTATAACGTATAACGTATAACGTTTAACGCATAACGTATAACGCATAACGTATAACGTATAACGTATAACGTATAACGTATAACGCGTAACGTATAACGTATGACGTATAACGTATAACGTATAACGTATAACGTAAATCGTATAACGTATAATGTATAACGTATAACGTATAACGTATAACGTATGACGTATAACGTATAACGTATAACGTATAACGTATAACGTATAACATATAACGTATAACGTATAACGTATAACGTATAACGTATAACGTAAAACATGTAATGTATAACGTATAACGTATAACGTATAACGTATAACGTATAACGTATAACGTATAACGTATAACGTATAACGTACAACGTATAACGCATAACGTATAACGTAAATCGTATAACGTATAATGTATAACGTATAACGTATAACGTATAACGTATGACGTATAACGTATAACGTATAACGTATAACGTATAACGTATAACATATAACGTATAACGTATAACGTATAACGTATAACGTATAACGTAAAACATGTAATGTATAACGTATAACGTATAACGAATAACGTATAACGTATAACGTATAACGTATAACGTACAACGTATAACGTATAACGTATAACGTATAACGTATAACGTATAACGTATAACGTATAACGTATAACGTATAACGTACAACGTATAACGTATCACGTATAACGTATTACGAATGACGTATAACGTATGACGTATAACGTATAACGTATAACGTATAACGTATAACGTATAACGTATAACGTATAACGTATAACGCATAACGTATAACGTATAACGTATAACGTATAACGTATAATGTATAACGTATAACGTATAACCTATGACGTATAACGTATTACTTATAACGTATAACGTATAACGTATAACGTATAACGTATAACGCATAACGTATAACGTATAACGTATAACGTATAACGTATAATGTATAACGTATAACGTATAACCTATGACGTATAACGTATAACTTATAACGTATAACGTATAACGTATAACGTACAACGTATAACGTATCACGTATAACGTATTACGAATAACGTATAACGTATGACGTATAACGTATAACGTATAACGTACAACGTATAACGTATCACGTATAACGTATTACGAATAACGTATAACGTATGACGTATAACGTATAACGTATAACGTACAACGTATAACGTATAACGTATAACGTATAACGTATAACGTATAACGTATAACGTATAACGTATAACGTATAACGTATAACGTATAACGTATAACGTATAACGTATAACGCATAACGTATAACCCATAACGTATAACGCATAACGTATAACGCATAACGTATAACGCATAACGTATAACGTATAACGTATAACGTATAACGTATAACGTATAACGTATAACGTATAACGTATTACGTATAACCTATAACGTATAACGTATAACGTATAACGTATAACGTATAACGTATAACGTATAACGTATAACGTATAACGTATAACGTATAACGTATAACGTGTAACGAAGAACGTATAACGTATAACGTATAACGTATAACGTATAACGTATAACGTATAACGTATAACGTATAACGTGTAACGATGAACGTATAACGAAGAACGTAAAACGTATAACATATATCCTATAACGCATAACGTATATCGTATAACGCATAACCTATAGCGAATAACGCATAACGTATAACGTATAACGTATAACGTATAACGTATAACATATAACGTATAACGTATAACGTATAACGTATAACGTATAACGTTTAACGCATAACGTATAACGCATAACGTATAACGTATAACGTATAACGTATAACGTATAACGTGTAACGTATAACGTATAACGTATAACGTGTAACGTATAACGTGTCACGTATAACGTATAACGTATAACGTGTAACGTATAACGTATAACGTATAACCTATAACGTATAACGTATAACGTATAACGTATAACGTATAACGTATAACGTATAACGTATAACGTATGACGTATAACGTGTAACGAAGAACGTATAACGAAGAACGTAAAACGTATAACATATATCCTATAACGCATAACGTATATCGTATAACGCATAACGTATAGCGAATAACGCATAACGTATAACGTATTACGTATAACGTATAACGTATAAGGTATAATGTATAACGTATAACGTATAACGTATAACGTATAACGTGTAACGAAGAACGTATAACGAAGAACGTAAAACGTATAACGTATATCGTATAACGCATAACGTATAGAGAATGACGCATAACGTATAACGTATAACGTATAACGTATAACGTATAGAGAATAACGCATAACGTATAACGTATAACGTATAACGTATAACGTATAACGTATAACGTATAACGTATAACGTATAACGTATAACGTGTAACGTATAAAGTATAACGTATAACGTATAACGTATAACGTATAACGTATAACGTATAACGTATAACGTATAACGTATAACGTATAACGTATAACGTATAACGTATAACGTATAACGTATAACGTATAACGTATAACGTATAACGTATAACGTATAACGTATAACGTATAACGTATAACGTATAACGTATAACGTATAACGTATAACGTATAACGTATAACGTATAACGTATAACGTATAACGTATAACGTATAGCGTATAACGTATAACGTATAACGTATAACGTATAACGTATAACGTATAACGTACAACGTATAACGTATCACGTATAACGTATTACGAATAACGTATAACGTATGACGTATAACGTATAACGTATAACGTACAACGTATAACGCATAACGTATAACGTAAATCGTATAACGTATAATGTATAACGTATAACGTATAACGTATAACGTATGACGTATAACGTATAACGTATAACGTATAACGTATAACGTATAACGTATAACGTATAACGTATAACGTATAACGTATAACGTATAACGTATAACGTATAACGTACAACGTACAACGTACAACGTATAACGTATAACGTATAACGTATAACGTATAACGTATAACGTATAACGTATAACGTATAACGTATAACGTATAACGTATAACGTATAACGTATAACGCATAACGTATAACGTATAACCTATGACGTATAACGTATAACGTATAACGTATAACTAATAACGTATAACGTATAACGAATATCGTAGGACGTATAACGCATAACGTATAACGTATAACGTATAACGTATAACGTATAACGTATAACTTATGACGTGTAACGTATAACGTATAACGTATAACGAATAACGTATAACGTATAACGTATAACGAACAACGTATAACGTATAACGTATAACGTATAACGTATAACGTATAAAGTATAACGTATAACGTATAACGTATAACGTATAACATGTAATGTATAATGTATAACGTATAACGAATAACGTATAACGTATAACGTATAACGTACAACGTATAACGTATAACGTATAACGTATAACGTATAACGTATAACGTATAACGTATAACGTATAACGTATAACGTATAACGTATAACGTATAACGTATAACGTATAACGTATAACGTATAACGTATAACGCATAACGTATAACGTATAACGTATAACGTATAACGTATAACGTATAACGTATAACATGTAATGTATAACGTATAACGTATAACGTATAACGTATAACGTATGAGGTACAACGTACAACGTACAACGTATAACGTATAACGTATAACGTATAACGTATAACGTATAACGTATAACGTATAACGTATACCGTATAACGTATAACGTATAACGTATAACGTATAACGTATAACGTATAACGTATAACGTATAACGTATAACGTATAACGTATAACGTATAACGTATAACGTATAACGTATAACGTATAACTTGTAACGCATACCGAATAACGTATAACGTGTAACGTATAACGTATAACCTATGACGTATAACGTATAACTTATAACGTATAACGTATAACGTATAACGTACAACGTATAACGTATCACGTATAACGTATTACGAATAACGTATAACGTATGACGTATAACGTATAACGTATAACGTACAACGTATAACGCATAACGTATAACGTAAATCGTATAACGTATAATGTATAACGTATAACGTATAACGTATAACGTATGACGTATAACGTATAACGAAGAACGTATAACGAAGAACGTAAAACGTATAACGTATATCGTATAACGCATAACGTATAGCGAATAACGCATAACGTATAACGTATAACGTATAACGTATAACGTATAACGTATAACGTATAACGTATAACGTATAACGTACAACGTATAACGTATAACGTATAACGTATAACGTATAACGTATAACGTATAACGTATAACGTATAACGTATAACGTATAACGTATAACGTATAACGTATAACGTATAACGTATAACGTATAACGTATAACTTGTAACGCATACCGAATAACGTATAACGTGTAACGTATAACGTATAACCTATGACGTATAACGTATAACTTATAACGTATAACGTATAACGTATAACGTATAACGTATAATGTATAACGTATAACGTATAACCTATGACGTATAACGTATTACTTATAACGTATAACGTATAACGTATAACGTATAACGTATAACGCATAACGTATAACGTATAACGTATAACGTATAACGTATAATGTATAACGTATAACGTATAACCTATGACGTATAACGTATAACTTATAACGTATAACGTATAACGTATAACGTACAACGTATAACGTATCACGTATAACGTATTACGAATAACGTATAACGTATGACGTATAACGTATAACGTATAACGTACAACGTATAACGTATCACGTATAACGTATTACGAATAACGTATAACGTATGACGTATAACGTATAACGTATAACGTACAACGTATAACGTATAACGTATAACGTATAACGTATAACGTATAACGTATAACGTATAACGTATAACGTATAACGTATAACGTATAACGTATAACGCATAACGTATAACCCATAACGTATAACGCATAACGTATAACGCATAACGTATAACGTATAACGTATAACGTATGACGTATAACGTGTAACGAAGAACGTATAACGAAGAACGTAAAACGTATAACATATATCCTATAACGCATAACGTATATCGTATAACGCATAACGTATAGCGAATAACGCATAACGTATAACGTATAACGTATTACGTATAACGTATAACGTATAAGGTATAATGTATAACGTATAACGTATAACGTATAACGTATAACGTGTAACGAAGAACGTATAACGAAGAACGTAAAACGTATAACGTATATCGTATAACGCATAACGTATAGCGAATAACGCATAACGTATAACGTATAACGTATAACGTATAACGTATAACGTATAACGTATAACGTATAACGTATAACGTACAACGTATAACGTATAACGTATAACGTATAACGTATAACGTATAACGTATAACGTATAACGTATAACGTATAACGTATAACGTATAACGTATAACGCATAACGTATAACCCATAACGTATAACGCATAACGTATAACGCATAACGTATAACGCATAACGTATAACGTATAACGTATAACGTATAACGTATAACGTATAACGTATAACGTATAACGTATTACGTATAACCTATAACGTATAACGTATAACGTATAACGTATAACGTATAACGTATAACGTATAACGTATAACGTATAACGTATAACGTATAACGTATAACGTGTAACGAAGAACGTATAACGTATAACGTATAACGTATAACGTATAACGTATAACGTATAACGTATAACGTATAACGTGTAACGATGAACGTATAACGAAGAACGTAAAACGTATAACATATATCCTATAACGCATAACGTATATCGTATAACGCATAACCTATAGCGAATAACGCATAACGTATAACGTATAACGTATAACGTATAACGTATAACGTATAACGTATAACGTATAACGTATAACGTATAACGTATAACGTTTAACGCATAACGTATAACGCATAACGTATAACGTATAACGTATAACGTATAACGTATAACGCGTAACGTATAACGTATAACGTATAACGTGTAACGTATAACGTGTAACGAAGAACGTATAACGTATAACGTATAACGTATAACGTATAACGTATAACGTATAACGTATAACGTATAACGTGTAACGATGAACGTATAACGAAGAACGTAAAACGTATAACATATATCCTATAACGCATAACGTATATCGTATAACGCATAACCTATAGCGAATAACGCATAACGTATAACGTATAACGTATAACGTATAACGTATAACGTATAACGTATAACGTATAACGTATAACGTATAACGTATAACGTTTAACGCATAACGTATAACGCATAACGTATAACGTATAACGTATAACGTATAACGTATAACGCGTAACGTATAACGTATGACGTATAACGTATAACGTATAACGTATAACGTAAATCGTATAACGTATAATGTATAACGTATAACGTATAACGTATAACGTATGACGTATAACGTATAACGTATAACGTATAACGTATAACGTATAACATATAACGTATAACGTATAACGTATAACGTATAACGTATAACGTAAAACATGTAATGTATAACGTATAACGTATAACGTATAACGTATAACGTATAACGTATAACGTATAACGTATAACGTATAACGTACAACGTATAACGCATAACGTATAACGTAAATCGTATAACGTATAATGTATAACGTATAACGTATAACGTATAACGTATGACGTATAACGTATAACGTATAACGTATAACGTATAACGTATAACATATAACGTATAACGTATAACGTATAACGTATAACGTATAACGTAAAACATGTAATGTATAACGTATAACGTATAACGAATAACGTATAACGTATAACGTATAACGTATAACGTACAACGTATAACGTATAACGTATAACGTATAACGTATAACGTATAACGTATAACGTATAACGTATAACGTATAACGTACAACGTATAACGTATCACGTATAACGTATTACGAATGACGTATAACGTATGACGTATAACGTATAACGTATAACGTATAACGTATAACGTATAACGTATAACGTATAACGTATAACGCATAACGTATAACGTATAACGTATAACGTATAACGTATAATGTATAACGTATAACGTATAACCTATGACGTATAACGTATTACTTATAACGTATAACGTATAACGTATAACGTATAACGTATAACGCATAACGTATAACGTATAACGTATAACGTATAACGTATAATGTATAACGTATAACGTATAACCTATGACGTATAACGTATAACTTATAACGTATAACGTATAACGTATAACGTACAACGTATAACGTATCACGTATAACGTATTACGAATAACGTATAACGTATGACGTATAACGTATAACGTATAACGTACAACGTATAACGTATCACGTATAACGTATTACGAATAACGTATAACGTATGACGTATAACGTATAACGTATAACGTACAACGTATAACGTATAACGTATAACGTATAACGTATAACGTATAACGTATAACGTATAACGTATAACGTATAACGTATAACGTATAACGTATAACGTATAACGTATAACGCATAACGTATAACCCATAACGTATAACGCATAACGTATAACGCATAACGTATAACGCATAACGTATAACGTATAACGTATAACGTATAACGTATAACGTATAACGTATAACGTATAACGTATTACGTATAACCTATAACGTATAACGTATAACGTATAACGTATAACGTATAACGTATAACGTATAACGTATAACGTATAACGTATAACGTATAACGTATAACGTGTAACGAAGAACGTATAACGTATAACGTATAACGTATAACGTATAACGTATAACGTATAACGTATAACGTATAACGTGTAACGATGAACGTATAACGAAGAACGTAAAACGTATAACATATATCCTATAACGCATAACGTATATCGTATAACGCATAACCTATAGCGAATAACGCATAACGTATAACGTATAACGTATAACGTATAACGTATAACATATAACGTATAACGTATAACGTATAACGTATAACGTATAACGTTTAACGCATAACGTATAACGCATAACGTATAACGTATAACGTATAACGTATAACGTATAACGTGTAACGTATAACGTATAACGTATAACGTGTAACGTATAACGTGTCACGTATAACGTATAACGTATAACGTGTAACGTATAACGTATAACGTATAACCTATAACGTATAACGTATAACGTATAACGTATAACGTATAACGTATAACGTATAACGTATAACGTATGACGTATAACGTGTAACGAAGAACGTATAACGAAGAACGTAAAACGTATAACATATATCCTATAACGCATAACGTATATCGTATAACGCATAACGTATAGCGAATAACGCATAACGTATAACGTATTACGTATAACGTATAACGTATAAGGTATAATGTATAACGTATAACGTATAACGTATAACGTATAACGTGTAACGAAGAACGTATAACGAAGAACGTAAAACGTATAACGTATATCGTATAACGCATAACGTATAGAGAATGACGCATAACGTATAACGTATAACGTATAACGTATAACGTATAGAGAATAACGCATAACGTATAACGTATAACGTATAACGTATAACGTATAACGTATAACGTATAACGTATAACGTATAACGTATAACGTGTAACGTATAAAGTATAACGTATAACGTATAACGTATAACGTATAACGTATAACGTATAACGTATAACGTATAACGTATAACGTATAACGTATAACGTATAACGTATAACGTATAACGTATAACGTATAACGTATAACGTATAACGTATAACGTATAACGTATAACGTATAACGTATAACGTATAACGTATAACGTATAACGTATAACGTATAACGTATAACGTATAACGTATAACGTATAACGTATAACGTATAGCGTATAACGTATAACGTATAACGTATAACGTATAACGTATAACGTATAACGTACAACGTATAACGTATCACGTATAACGTATTACGAATAACGTATAACGTATGACGTATAACGTATAACGTATAACGTACAACGTATAACGCATAACGTATAACGTAAATCGTATAACGTATAATGTATAACGTATAACGTATAACGTATAACGTATGACGTATAACGTATAACGTATAACGTATAACGTATAACGTATAACGTATAACGTATAACGTATAACGTATAACGTATAACGTATAACGTATAACGTATAACGTACAACGTACAACGTACAACGTATAACGTATAACGTATAACGTATAACGTATAACGTATAACGTATAACGTATAACGTATAACGTATAACGTATAACGTATAACGTATAACGTATAACGCATAACGTATAACGTATAACCTATGACGTATAACGTATAACGTATAACGTATAACTAATAACGTATAACGTATAACGAATATCGTAGGACGTATAACGCATAACGTATAACGTATAACGTATAACGTATAACGTATAACGTATAACTTATGACGTGTAACGTATAACGTATAACGTATAACGAATAACGTATAACGTATAACGTATAACGAACAACGTATAACGTATAACGTATAACGTATAACGTATAACGTATAAAGTATAACGTATAACGTATAACGTATAACGTATAACATGTAATGTATAATGTATAACGTATAACGAATAACGTATAACGTATAACGTATAACGTACAACGTATAACGTATAACGTATAACGTATAACGTATAACGTATAACGTATAACGTATAACGTATAACGTATAACGTATAACGTATAACGTATAACGTATAACGTATAACGTATAACGTATAACGTATAACGCATAACGTATAACGTATAACGTATAACGTATAACGTATAACGTATAACGTATAACATGTAATGTATAACGTATAACGTATAACGTATAACGTATAACGTATGAGGTACAACGTACAACGTACAACGTATAACGTATAACGTATAACGTATAACGTATAACGTATAACGTATAACGTATAACGTATACCGTATAACGTATAACGTATAACGTATAACGTATAACGTATAACGTATAACGTATAACGTATAACGTATAACGTATAACGTATAACGTATAACGTATAACGTATAACGTATAACGTATAACTTGTAACGCATACCGAATAACGTATAACGTGTAACGTATAACGTATAACCTATGACGTATAACGTATAACTTATAACGTATAACGTATAACGTATAACGTACAACGTATAACGTATCACGTATAACGTATTACGAATAACGTATAACGTATGACGTATAACGTATAACGTATAACGTACAACGTATAACGCATAACGTATAACGTAAATCGTATAACGTATAATGTATAACGTATAACGTATAACGTATAACGTATGACGTATAACGTATAACGTATAACGTATAACGTATAACGTATAACATATAACGTATAACGTATAACGTATAACGTATAACGTATAACGTAAAACATGTAATGTATAACGTATAACGTATAACGAATAACGTATAACGTATAACGTATAACGTATAACGTACAACGTATAACGTATAACGTATAACGTATAACGTATAACGTATAACGTATAACGTATAACGTATAACGTATAACGTACAACGTATAACGTATCACGTATAACGTATTACGAATGACGTATAACGTATGACGTATAACGTATAACGTATAACGTATAACGTATAACGTGTAACGTATATCGTATAACGTATAACGTATAACGTATAACGTATAACGTATAACGTATAACGTATAACGTATAACGTATAACGTATAACGTATAAAGTATAACGTATAACGTATAACGTATAACGTATAACGTATAACGTATAACGTATAACGCATAACGTATAACGTATAACGTATAACGTATAACGTATAATGTATAACGTATAACGTATAACCTATGACGTATAACGTATTACTTATAACGTATAACGTATAACGTATAACGTATAACGTATAACGCATAACGTATAACGTATAACGTATAACGTATAACGTATAATGTATAACGTATAACGTATAACCTATGACGTATAACGTATAACTTATAACGTATAACGTATAACGTATAACGTACAACGTATAACGTATCACGTATAACGTATTACGAATAACGTATAACGTATGACGTATAACGTATAACGTATAACGTACAACGTATAACGTATCACGTATAACGTATTACGAATAACGTATAACGTATGACGTATAACGTATAACGTATAACGTACAACGTATAACGTATAACGTATAACGTATAACGTATAACGTATAACGTATAACGTATAACGTATAACGTATAACGTATAACGTATAACGTATAACGCATAACGTATAACCCATAACGTATAACGCATAACGTATAACGCATAACGTATAACGTATAACGTATAACGTATGACGTATAACGTGTAACGAAGAACGTATAACGAAGAACGTAAAACGTATAACATATATCCTATAACGCATAACGTATATCGTATAACGCATAACGTATAGCGAATAACGCATAACGTATAACGTATAACGTATTACGTATAACGTATAACGTATAAGGTATAATGTATAACGTATAACGTATAACGTATAACGTATAACGTGTAACGAAGAACGTATAACGAAGAACGTAAAACGTATAACGTATATCGTATAACGCATAACGTATAGCGAATAACGCATAACGTATAACGTATAACGTATAACGTATAACGTATAACGTATAACGTATAACGTATAACGTATAACGTACAACGTATAACGTATAACGTATAACGTATAACGTATAACGTATAACGTATAACGTATAACGTATAACGTATAACGTATAACGTATAACGTATAACGCATAACGTATAACCCATAACGTATAACGCATAACGTATAACGCATAACGTATAACGCATAACGTATAACGTATAACGTATAACGTATAACGTATAACGTATAACGTATAACGTATAACGTATTACGTATAACCTATAACGTATAACGTATAACGTATAACGTATAACGTATAACGTATAACGTATAACGTATAACGTATAACGTATAACGTATAACGTATAACGTGTAACGAAGAACGTATAACGTATAACGTATAACGTATAACGTATAACGTATAACGTATAACGTATAACGTATAACGTGTAACGATGAACGTATAACGAAGAACGTAAAACGTATAACATATATCCTATAACGCATAACGTATATCGTATAACGCATAACCTATAGCGAATAACGCATAACGTATAACGTATAACGTATAACGTATAACGTATAACGTATAACGTATAACGTATAACGTATAACGTATAACGTATAACGTTTAACGCATAACGTATAACGCATAACGTATAACGTATAACGTATAACGTATAACGTATAACGCGTAACGTATAACGTATAACGTATAACGTGTAACGTATAACGTGTCACGTATAACGTATAACGTATAACGTGTAACGTATAACGTATAACGTATAACCTATAACGTATAACGTATAACGTATAACGTATAACGTATAACGTATAACGTATAACGTATAACGTATAACGTATAACGTATAACGTATAACGTATAACGTATAACGTATAACGTATAACGTATAACGTATAACGTATAACGTATAACGTATAACGTATAACGTATAACGTATAACGTATAACGTATAACGTATAACGTATAACGTATAACGTATAACGTATAACCTATAACGTATAACGTATAACGTATAACGTATAACGTATAACGTATAACGTATAACGTATAACGTATAACGTATAACGTATAACGTATAACGTATAACGTATAACGTATAACGTATAACGTATAACGTATAACGTATAACGTATAACGTATAACGTATAACGTATAACGTATAACGTATAACGTATAACGTATAACGTATAACGTATAACGTATAACGTATAACGTATAACGTATAACGTATAACGTATAACGTATAACGTATAACGTATAACGTATAACGTATAACGTATAAAGTATAACGTATAACGTACAACGTATAACGTATAACGTATATCGTATAACGCATAACGTATAGCGAATAACGCATAACGCGTAACGTATAACGTATAACGTATAACGTATAACGTATAACGTATAACGTATAACGTATAACGTATAACGTATGACGTATAACGTGTAACGAAGAACGTATAACGAAGAACGTATAACGTATAACATATATCCTATAACGCATAACGTATATCGTATAACGCATAACGTATAGCGAATAACGCATAACGTATAACGTATTACGTATAACGTATAACGTATAAGGTATAATGTATAACGTATAACGTATAACGTATAACGTATAACGTGTAACGAAGAACGTATAACGAAGAACGTAAAACGTATAACGTATATCGTATAACGCATAACGTATAGAGAATAACGCATAACGTATAACGTATAACGTATAACGTATAACGTATAGAGAATAACGCATAACGTATAACGTATAACGTATAACGTATAACGTATAACGTATAACGTATAACGTATAACGTATAACGTGTAACGTATAAAGTATAACGTATAACGTATAACGTATAACGTATAACGTATAACGTATAACGTATAACGTATAACGTATAACGTATAACGTATAACGTATAACGTATAACGTATAACGTATAACGTATAACGTATAACGTATAACGTATAACGTATAACGTATAACGTATAACGTATAACGTATAACGTATAACGTATAACGTATAACGTATAACGTATAACGTATAACGTATAACGTATAACGTATAACGTATAACGTATAACGTATAACGTATAACGTATAACGTATAACGTATAACGTATAACGTATAACGTATAACGTATAACGTATAACGTATAACGTATAACGTATAACGTATAACGTATAACGTATAACGTATAACGTATAACGTATAACGTATAACGTATAACGTATAACGTATAACGTATAACGTATAACGTATAACGTATAACGTATAACGTATAACGTATAACGTATAACGTATAACGTATAACGTATAACGTATAACGTATAACGTATAACGTATAACGTATAACGTATAACGTATAACGTATAACGTATAACGTATAACGTATAACGTATAACGTATAACGTATAAAGTATAACGTATAACGTACAACGTATAACGTATAACGTATATCGTATAACGCATAACGTATAGCGAATAACGCATAACGCGTAACGTATAACGTATAACGTATAACGTATAACGTATAACGTATAACGTATAACGTATAACGTATAACGTATGACGTATAACGTGTAACGAAGAACGTATAACGAAGAACGTAAAACGTATAACATATATCCTATAACGCATAACGTATATCGTATAACGCATAACGTATAGCGAATAACGCATAACGTATAACGTATTACGTATAACGTATAACGTATAAGGTATAATGTATAACGTATAACGTATAACGTATAACGTATAACGTGTAACGAAGAACGTATAACGAAGAACGTAAAACGTATAACGTATATCGTATAACGCATAACGTATAGAGAATAACGCATAACGTATAACGTATAACGTATAACGTATAACGTATAGAGAATAACGCATAACGTATAACGTATAACGTATAACGTATAACGTATAACGTATAACGTATAACGTATAACGTATAACGTATAACGTGTAACGTATAAAGTATAACGTATAACGTATAACGTATAACGTATAACGTATAACGTATAACGTATAACGTATAACGTATAACGTATAACGTATAACGTATAACGTATAACGTATAACGTATAACGTATAACGTATAACGTATAACGTATAACGTATAACGTATAACGTATAACGTATAACGTATAACGTATAACGTATAACGTATAACGTATAACGTATAACGTATAACGTATAACGTATAACGTATAACGTATAACGTATAACGTATAACGTATAACGTATAACGTATAACGTATAACGTATAACGTATAACGTATAACGTATAACGTACAACGTATAACGTATCACGTATAACGTATTACGAATAACGTATAACGTATGACGTATAACGTATAACGTATAACGTACAACGTATAACGCATAACGTATAACGTAAATCGTATAACGTATAATGTATAACGTATAACGTATAACGTATAACGTATGACGTATAACGTATAACGTATAACGTATAACGTATAACGTATAACGTATAACGTATAACGTATAACGTATAACGTATAACGTATAACGTATAACGTATAACGTATAACGTACAACGTACAACGTACAACGTATAACGTATAACGTATAACGTATAACGTATAACGTATAACGTATAACGTATAACGTATAACGTATAACGTATAACGTATAACGTATAACGTATAACGCATAACGTATAACGTATAACCTATGACGTATAACGTATAACGTATAACGTATAACTAATAACGTATAACGTATAACGTATAACGTATAACGTATAACGTATAACGTATAACGTATAACGTATAACGTATAACGTATAACGTATAACGTATAACGTATAACGTATAACGTATAACGTATAACGTATAACGTATAACGTATAACTTGTAACGCATACCGAATAACGTATAACGTGTAACGTATAACGTATAACCTATGACGTATAACGTATAACTTATAACGTATAACGTATAACGTATAACGTACAACGTATAACGTATCACGTATAACGTATTACGAATAACGTATAACGTATGACGTATAACGTATAACGTATAACGTACAACGTATAACACATAACGTATAACGTAAATCGTATAACGTATAATGTATAACGTATAACGTATAACGTATAACGTATGACGTATAACGTATAACGTATAACGTATAACGTATAACGTATAACGTATAACGTATAACGTATAACGTATAACGTATAACGTATAACGTATAACGTACAACGTACAACGTACAACGTATAACGTATAACGTATAACGTATAACGTATAACGTATAACGTATATCGTATAACGTATAACGTACAACGTATAACGTATCACGTATAACGTATTACGAATAACGTATAACGTATGACGTATAACGTATAACGTATAACGTATAACGTATAACGTATAACGTATAACGTATAACGTATAACGTATAACGTATAACGTATAACGTAAAACATGTAATGTATAACGTATAACGTATAACGAATAAACGTATAACGTATAACGTATAACGTATAACGTACAACGTATAACGTATAACGTATAACGTATAACGTATAACGTATAACGTATAACGTATAACGTATAACGTATAACGTATAACGTATAACGTATAACGTATAACGTATAACGTATAACGTATAACGTATAACGTATAACTTGTAACGCATACCGAATAACGTATAACGTGTAACGTATAACGTATAACCTATGACGTATAACGTATAACTTATAACGTATAACGTATAACGTATAACGTACAACGTATAACGTATCACGTATAACGTATTACGAATAACGTATAACGTATGACGTATAACGTATAACGTATAACGTACAACGTATAACGCATAACGTATAACGTAAATCGTATAACGTATAATGTATAACGTATAACGTATAACGTATAACGTATGACGTATAACGTATAACGTATAACGTATAACGTATAACGTATAACGTATAACGTATAACGTATAACGTATAACGTATAACGTATAACGTATAACGTATAACGTATAACGTACAACGTACAACGTACAACGTATAACGTATAACGTATAACGTATAACGTATAACGTATAACGTATATCGTATAACGTATAACGTATAACGTATAACGTATAACGTATAACGTATAACGTATAACGTATAACGTACAACGTACAACGTACAACGTATAACGTATAACGTATAACGTATAACGTATAACGTATAACGTATATCGTATAACGTATAACGTACAACGTATAACGTATCACGTATAACGTATTACGAATAACGTATAACGTATGACGTATAACGTATAACGTATAACGTATAACGTATAACGTATAACGTATAACGTATAACGTATAACGTATAACGTATAACGTATAACGTATAACGTACAACGTATAACGTATCACGTATAACGTATTACGAATGACGTATAACGTATGACGTATAACGTATAACGTATAACGTATAACGTATAACGTATAACGTGTAACGTATATCGTATAACGTATAACGTATAACGTATAACGTATAACGTATAACGTATAACGTATAACGTATAACGTATAACGTATAAAGTATAACGTATAACGTATAACCTATGACGTATAACGTATTACTTATAACGTATAACGTATAACGTATAACGTATAACGTATAACGCTTAACGTATAACGTATAACGTATAACGTATAACGTATAATGTATAACGTATAACGTATAACCTATGACGTATAACGTATAACTTATAACGTATAACGTATAACGTATAACGTACAACGTATAACGTATCACGTATAACGTATTACGAATAACGTATAACGTATGACGTATAACGTATAACGTATAACGTACAACGTACAACGTACAACGTATAACGTATAACGTATAACGTATAACGTATAACGTATAACGTATATCGTATAACGTATAACGTACAACGTATAACGTATCACGTATAACGTATTACGAATAACGTATAACGTATGACGTATAACGTATAACGTATAACGTATAACGTATAACATATAACGTATAACGTATAACGTATAACGTATAACGTATAACGTAAAACATGTAATGTATAACGTATAACGTATAACGAATAACGTATAACGTATAACGTATAACGTATAACGTACAACGTATAACGTATAACGTATAACGTATAACGTATAACGTATAACGTATAACGTATAACGTATAACGTATAACGTACAACGTATAACGTATCACGTATAACGTATTACGAATGACGTATAACGTATGACGTATAACGTATAACGTATAACGTATAACGTATAACGTGTAACGTATATCGTATAACGTATAACGTATAACGTATAACGTATAACGTATAACGTATAACGTATAACGTATAACGTATAACGTATAAAGTATAACGTATAACGTATAACGTATAACGTATAACGTATAACGTATAACGTATAACGTATAACGCATAACGTATAACGTATAACGTATAACGTATAACGTATAATGTATTACGAATAACGTATAACGTATGACGTATAACGTATAACGTATAACGTACAACGTACAACGTACAACGTATAACGTATAACGTATAACGTATAACGTATAACGTATAACGTAAAACATGTAATGTATAACGTATAACGTATAACGAATAACGTATAACGTATAACGTATAACGTATAACGTACAACGTATAACGTATAACGTATAACGTATAACGTATAACGTATAACGTATAACGTATAACGTATAACGTATAACGTATAACGTACAACGTATAACGTATCACGTATAACGTATTACGAATGACGTATAACGTATGACGTATAACGTATAACGTATAACGTATAACGTATAACGTGTAACGTATATCGTATAACGTATAACGTATAACGTATAACGTATAACGTATAACGTATAACGTATAACGTATAACGTACAACGTATAACGTATAACGTATAACGTATAACGTATAACGTATAACGTATAACGTATAACGTATAACGTAAAACACGTAATGTATAACGTATAACGTATAACGAATAACGTATAACGTATAACGTATAACGTATAACGTACAACGTATAACGTATAACGTATAACGTATAACGTATAACGTATAACGTATAACGTATAACGTATAACGTATAACGTATAACGTATAACGTATAACGTATAACGTATAACGTATAACGTATAACGTATAACGTATAACATGTAATGTATAACGTATAACGTATAACGAATAACGTATAACGTATAACGTATAACGTATAACGTATAACGTATAACGTATAACGTATAACGTATAACGTATAACGTATAACGTATAACGTATAACATATAACGTATAACGTATAACGTATAACGTATAACGTATAACGTATAACGTATAACGTATAACGTATAACGCATAACGTATAACGTATAACTTATGACGTATAACGTATAACGTATAACGTATAACTAATAACGTATAACGTATAACGAATATCGTAGGACGTATAACGCATAACGTATAACGTATAACGTATAACGTATAACGTATAACGTATAACTTATGACGTATAACGTATAACGTATAACGTATAACGTATAACGTACAACGTATAACGTAGAACGTATAACGTATAACGTATAACGTATAACGTATAACGTATAACGTATAACGTATAACGTATAACGTATAACGTATAACGTATAACGTATAACGTATAACGTATAACGCATAACGTATAACCCATAACGTATAACGCATAACGTATAACGCATAACGTATAACGCATAACGTATAACGTATAACGTATAACGTATAACGTATAACGTATAACGTATAACGTATAACGTATTACGTATAACCTATAACGTATAACGTATAACGTATAACGTATAACGTATAACGTATAACGTATAACGTATAACGTATAACGTATAACGTATAACGTGTAACGAAGAACGTATAACGTATAACGTATAACGTATAACGTATAACGCATAACGTATAACGCATAACGTATAACGCATAACGTATAACGCATAACGTATAACGTATAACGTATAACGTATAACGTATAACGTATAACGTATAACGTATAACGTATTACGTATAACCTATAACGTATAACGTATAACGTATAACGTATAACGTATAACGTATAACGTATAACGTATAACGTATAACGTATAACGTATAACGTGTAACGAAGAACGTATAACGTATAACGTATAACGTATAACGTATAACGTATAACGTATAACGTATAACGTATAACGTATAACGTATAACGTATAACGTATAACGTATAACGTATAACGTATAACGTATAACGTATAACGTATAACGTATAACGTATAACGTATAACGTATAACGTATAACGTATAACGTATAACGTATAACGTATAACGTATAACGTATAACGTATAACGTATAACGTATAACGTATAACGTATAACGTATAACGTATAACGTATAACGTATAACGTATAACGTATAACGTATAACGTATAACGTATAACGTATAACGTATAACGTATAACGTATAACGTATGACTTATCACGTATAACGTATAACCTATAACGTATAACGTATAAGGTATAACCTATAACGTATAACGTATAACGTATAACGTATGACTTATCACGTATAACGTATAACCTATAACGTATAACGTATAACGTATAACCTATAACGTATAACGTATAACGTATAACGTATAACGTATAACGTATAACGTATAACGTATAACGTATAACGTATAAAGTATAACGTATAACGTATAACGTATAACGTATAACGTATAACGTATAACGTATAACGTATAACGTATAACGTATAACGTATAACGTATAACGTATAACGTATAAAGTATAACGTATAACGTATAACGTATAACGTATAACGTATAACGTATAACGTATAACGTATAACGTATAACGTATAACGTATAACGTATAACGTATAACGTATAACGTATAACGTATAACGTATAACGTATAACGTATAACGTATAACGTATAACGTATAACGTATAACGTATAACGTATAACGTATAAAGTATAACGTATAACGTACAACGTATAACGTATAACGTATAACGTATAACGTATAACGTATAACGTATAACGTATAACGTATAACGTATAACGCATAACGTATATCGTATAACGCATAACGTATAGCGAATAACGCATAACGTGTAACGTATAACGTATAACGTATAGCGTATAACGTATAACGTATAACGTATAACGTATAACGTATAACGTATGACGTATAACGTGTAACGAAGAACGTATAACGAAGAACGTAAAACGTATAACATATATCCTATAACGCATAACGTATATCGTATAACGCATAACGTATAGCGAATAACGCATAACGTATAACGTATTACGTATAACGTATAACGTATAAGGTATAACGTATAACGTATAACGTATAACGTATAACGTGTAACGAAGAACGTATAACGAAGAACGTAAAACGTATAACGTATATCGTATAACGCATAACGTATAGAGAATAACGCATTACGTATAACGTATAACGTATAACGTATAACGTATAACGTATAACGTATAACGTATAACGTGTAACGTATAAAGTATAACGTATAACGTATAACGTATAATGTGTAAGGTATAACGTATAACGTATATGTATAACGTATAACGTATAACGTATAACGTGTAACGTATAACGTATAACGTATAACGTATAACGTATAACGTATAACGTATAACGTATGACTTATCACGTATAACGTATAACCTATAACGTATAACGTATAACGTATAACCTATAACGTATAACGTATAACGTATAACGTATAACGTATAACGTATAACGTATAACGTATAACGTATAACGTATAACGTATAACGTATAACGTATAAAGTATAACGTATAACGTATAACGTATAACGTATAACGTATAACGTATAACGTATAACGTATAACGTATAACGTATAAAGTATAACGTATAACCAATAACGTATAACGTATAACGTATAACGTATAACGTATAACGTATAACGTATAACGTATAACGTATAACGTATAACGTATAACGTATAACGTATAACGTATAACGTATAACGTATAACGTATAACGTATAACGTATAACGTATAACGTATAACGTATAACGTATAACGTATAACGTATAACGTATAACGTATAACGTATAACGTATAACGTATAACGTATAACGTATAACGTATAACGTATAACGTATAACGTATAACGTATAACGTATAACGTATAACGTATAACGTATAACGTATAACGTATAACGTATAACGTATAACGTATAAAGTATAACGTATAACGTATAACGTATAACGTATAACGTATAACGTATAAAGTATAACGTATAACGTATAACGCATAACGTCTAACGTATGACATATCGCGTATAAGGTATGACCTGTAACGTATAACGTATAACGTATAACGTATAACGTATAATGTGTAAGGTATAACGTATAACGTATATGTATAACGTATAACGTATAACGTATAACGTATAACGTATAACGTATAACGTATAACGTATAACGTATAACGTATAACGTATAACGTATGACTTATCACGTATAACGTATAACCTATAACGTATAACGTATAACGTATAACCTATAACGTATAACGTATAACGTATAACGTATAACGTATAACGTATAACGTATGACTTATCACGTATAACGTATAACCTATAACGTATAACGTATAACGTATAACCTATAACGTATAACGTATAACGTATAACGTATAACGTATAACGTATAACGTATAACGTATAACGTATAACGTATAACGTATAACGTATAACGTATAAAGTATAACGTATAACGTATAACGCATAACGTCTAACGTATGACATATCGCGTATAAGGTATGACCTGTAACGTATAACGTATAACGTATAACGTATAACGTATAATGTGTAAGGTATAACGTATAACGTATATGTATAACGTATAACGTATAACGTATAACGTATAACGTATAACGTATAACGTATAACGTATAACGTATAACGTATAACGTATAACGTATGACTTATCACGTATAACGTATAACCTATAACGTATAACGTATAACGTATAACCTATAACGTATAACGTATAACGTATAACGTATAACGTATAACGTATAACGTATAACGTATAACGTATAACGTATAACGTATAACGTATAACGTATAAAGTATAACGTATAACGTATAACGTATAACGTATAACGTATAACGTATAACGTATAACGTATAACGTATAACGTATAAAGTATAACGTATAACCAATAACGTATAACGTATAACGTATAACGTATAACGTATAACGTATAACGTACAACGTATAACGTATAACGTATAACGTATAACGTATAACGTATAACGTATAACGTATAACGTATAACGTATAACGTATAACGTATAACGTATAACGTATAACGTATAACGTATAACGTATAACGTATAACGTATAACGTATAACGTATAACGTATAACGTATAACGTATAACGTATAACGTATAACGTATAACGTATAACGTATAAAGTATAACGTATAACGTATAACGTATAACGTATAACGTATAACGTATAAAGTATAACGTATAACGTATAACGCATAACGTCTAACGTATGACATATCGCGTATAAGGTATGACCTGTAACGTATAACGTATAACGTATAACGTATAACGTATAACGTATAGGGTATAACGTATAACGTATAACGTATAACGTATAACGTATAACGTATAACGTATAACGTATAGCGTGTAACGTATAACGTATAACGTATGACGGTATAACGTATAACGTATAACGTATAACGTATAACGTATAACGTATAACGTATGACTTATCACGTATAACGTATAACCTATAACGTATAACGTATAACGTATAACCTATAACGTATAACGTATAACGTATAACGTATAACGTATAACGTATAACGTATAACGTATAACGTATAACGTATAACGTATAACGTATAACGTATAACGTATAACGTATAACGTATAACGTATAACGTATAACGTATAACGTATAACGTAAAACATATGACGTATTACATATTACGTATAACGTATAACGTATAACGTATAACGTATAACGTATAACGTGTAACGAAGAACGTATAACGAAGAACGTAAAACGTATAACATATATCCTATAACGCATAACGTATATCGTATAACGCATAACGTATAGCGAATAACGCATAACGTATAACGTATAACGTATAACGTATAACGTATAACGTATAACGTATAACGTATAACGTATAACGTATAACCTATAACGTATAACGTATAACGTATAACGTATAACGTATAACGTATAACGTATAACGTATAACGTATAACGTATAACGTATAACGTATAACGTATAACGTATAACGTATAACGTATAACGTATAACGTATAACGTATAACGTATAACGTATAACGTATAACGTATAACGTATAACGTATAACGTATAACGTATAACGTATAACGTATAACGTATAACGTATAACGTATAACGTATAACGTATAACGTATAACGTATAACGTATAACGTATAACGTATAACGTATAACGTATAACGTATAACGTATAACGTATAACGTATAACGTATAACGTATAACGTATAACGTATAACGTATAACGTATAACGTATAACGTATAACGTATAACGTATAAAGTATAACGTATAACGTATAACGTATAACGTATAACGTATAACGTATAACGTATAACGTATAACGTATAGGGTATAACGTATAACGTATAACGTATAACGTATAACGTATAACGTATAACGTATAACGTATAGCGTGTAACGTATAACGTATAACGTATAACGTATGACGGTATAACGTATAACGTATAACGTATAACGTATAACGTATAACGTATAACGTATAACGTATAACGTATAACGTATAACGTATAACGTATAACGTATAACGTATAACGTATAACGTATAACGTATAAAGTATAACGTATAACGTATAACGTATAACGTATAACGTATAACGTATAAAGTATAACGTATAACGTATAACGCATAACGTCTAACGTATGACATATCGCGTATAAGGTATGACCTGTAACGTATAACGTATAACGTATAACGTATAACGTATAACGTATAGGGTATAACGTATAACGTATAACGTATAACGTATAACGTATAACGTATAACGTATAACGTATAGCGTGTAACGTATAACGTATAACGTATGACGGTATAACGTATAACGTATAACGTATAACGTATAACGTATAACGTATAACGTATGACTTATCACGTATAACGTATAACCTATAACGTATAACGTATAACGTATAACGTATAACGTATAGCGTGTAACGTATAACGTATAACGTATGACGGTATAACGTATAACGTATAACGTATAACGTATAACGTATAACGTATAACGTATGACTTATCACGTATAACGTATAACCTATAACGTATAACGTATAACGTATAACCTATAACGTATAACGTATAACGTATAACGTATAACGTATAACGTATAACGTATAACGTATAACGTATAACGTATAACGTATAACGTATAACGTATAACGTATAACGTATAAAGTATAACGTATAACGTATAACGTATAACGTATAACGTATAACGTATAACGTATAACGTATAACATATAACGTATAAAGTATAACGTATAACCAATAACGTATAACGTATAACGTATAACGTATAACGTATAACGTATAACGTATAACGTATAACGTATAACGTATAACGTATAACGTATAACGTGTAACGTATAACGTATAACGTATAACGTGTAACGAAGAACGTATAACGTATAACGTATAACGTATAACGTATATCGTATAACGCATAACGTATAGAGAATAACGCATAACGTATAACGTATAACGTATAACGTATAACGTATAACGTATAACGTATAACGTATAACGTATAACGTATAACGTATAACGTATAACGTATAACGTATAACGTATAACGTATAACGTATAACGTATAACGTATAACGTATAACGTATAACGTATAAAGTATAACGTATAACGTATAACGTATAACGTATAACGTATAACGTATAACGTATAACGTATAACGTATAACGTATAACGTATAAAGTATAACGTATAACGTATGACATATCGCGTATAAGGTATGACCTGTAACGTATAACGTATAACGTATAACGTATAACGTATAACGTATAGGGTATAACGTATAACGTATAACGTATAACGTATAACGTATAACGTATAACGTATAACGTATAGCGTGTAACGTATAACGTATAACGTATGACGGTATAACGTATAACGTATAACGTATAACGTATAACGTATAACGTATAACGTATGACTTATCACGTATAACGTATAACCTATAACGTATAACGTATAACGTATAACCTATAACGTATAACGTATAACGTATAACGTATAACGTATAACGTATAACGTATAACGTATAACGTATAACGTATAACGTATAACGTATAACGTATAACGTATAACGTATAACGTATAAAGTATAACGTATAACGTATAACGTATAACGTATAACGTATAACGTATAACGTATAACGTATAACATATAACGTATAAAGTATAACGTATAACCAATAACGTATAACGTATAACGTATAACGTATAACGTATAACGTATAACGTATAACGTATAACGTATAACGTATAACGTATAACGTATAACGTGTAACGTATAACGTATAACGTATAACGTGTAACGAAGAACGTATAACGTATAACGTATAACGTATAACGTATATCGTATAACGCATAACGTATAGAGAATAACGTATAACGTATAACGTATAACGTATAACGTATAACGTATAACGTATAACGTATAACGTATAACGTATAACGTATAACGTATAACGTATAACGTATAACGTATAACGTATAACGTATAACGTATAACGTATAACGTATAACGTATAACGTATAACGTATAACGTATAACGTATAACGTATAACGTATAACGTATAACGTATAACGTATAACGTATAACGTATAACGTATAACGTATAACGTATAACCTATAACGTATTACGTATAACGTATAACGTATAAGGTATAACGTATAACGTATAACGTATAACGTATAACGTATAACGTATAACGTATAACGTATAACGTTTAACGTATAACGTATAACGTATAACGTATAACGTATAACGTATAACGAATAACGTATAACGTATAACGCATAACGTATAACGTATAACGTATAACGTATAACGTATAACGTATAACGTATATCGTATAACGTATAACGTATAACGTATAACATGAAACGTACAACGTATAACGTATACCGTATAACGTATAACTAATAACGTATAACGTATAACGAATATCGTACAACGTATAACGCATAACGTATAACGTATAACGTATAACGTATAACGTATAACGTATAACGTATAACGTATAACGTATAACGTATAACGTATAACGTATAACGTATAACGTATAACGTATGACGTATAACGTATAACGTATAACGTATAACGTATAACGTATAACGTATAACGTATAACGTATAACGTATAACGTATAACGTATAACGTATAACGTATAACGTATAACGTATAACGTATAACGCATAACGCATAACATGTAATGTATAACGTATAACGTATAATGTATAACGTATAACGTATAACGTATCACCTATAACGTATAACGTATAACGTGTAACGAAGAACGTATAAAGAATAACGTATAACGTATATCGTATAACGTACAACTTATAACGTACAACGTATAACGTATAACGTATAACGTATAACGTATAACGTATAACGAATAACGTATAACGTATAACGTATAACGTATAACGTATAACGTATAACGTATAACGTATAACGTATAACGTATAACGTATAACGTATAACGTATAACGTATAACGTATAACGTATAACGTATAACGTATAACGTATAAAGTATAACGTATAACGTATAACGTATAACGAATAACGTAAAACGTATGACGCATTACATGCCACGTATAAAGTATAACATTCAACGTAAAACGTATAACGTATAACGTATAACGTATAACGTGTAACGAAGAACGTATAAAGAATAACGTATAACGTATATCGTATAACGTACAACTTATAACGTATAACGTACAACGTATAACGTAGAACGTATAACGTATAACGTATAACGTATAACGTATAACGTATAACGTATAACGTATATCGTATAACGTATAACGTATAACGTATAACATGTAACGTACAACGTATAACGTATACCGTATAACGTATAACTAATAACGTATAACATGTAACGTACAACGTATAACGTATACCGTATAACGTATAACTAATAACGTATAACGTATAACGAATATCGTACAACGTATAACGCATAACGTATAACGTATAACGTATAACGTATAACGTATAACGCATAACGTATAACGTATAACGTATAACCTATGACCTATAACGTATAACGTATAACGTATAACGTATAACGTATAACGTATAACGTATAACGTATAACCTATGGCGTATAACGTATAACGTATAACGTATAACATGTAATGTATAACGTATAACGTATAATGTATAGCGTATAACGTATAACGTATAACGTACAACGTATAACGTATCACGTATAACGTATTACGAATAACGTATAACGTATAACGTATAACGTAACACCTATAACGTATAAAGTATAACGTATAACGTATAACGTATAACGTATAACGTATAACGTATATCGTATAACGTATAACGTATAACGTATAACGTATAACGTATAACGTATAACGTATAACGTATAACGTATAACGTATAACGTAACACCTATAACGTATAAAGTATAACGTATAACGTATAACGTATAACGTATAACGTATAACGTATATCGTATAACGTATAACGTATAACGCATAACGTATAACGTATAACGTATAACGTATAACGTATAACGTATAACGTATAACGTATAACGTATAACGTATAACGTATAACGTATAACGTATAACGTATAACGTATAACGTATAACGTATAACGTATAACGTATAACGTATAACGTATAACGTATAACGTATAACGCATAACATGTAATGTATAACGTATAACGTATAATGTATAACGTATTACGTATAACGTATAACGTACAAAGTATACCGTATCACGTATAACGTATTACGAATAACGTATAACGTATAACGTATAACGTATGTCGTATAACGTATAACGTATAACATATAACGTATAACGTATAACGTATAACGTATAACGTATAACGTAAAACGTATAACGTATAACGTATAACGTATAACGTATAACGTATAACGTATAACGTATAACGTACAACGTATAACGCACCACGTATAACGTATTACGAATAACGTATAACGTATAACGTATAACGTATAACGTATAACGTATAACGTATAACGTATAACGTGTAACGTATAACGTATAACGTATAACGTATAACGTATAACGTATAACGTATAACGTATAACGTATAACGTATAACGTATAACGTATAACGTATAACGTATAACGTATAACGTATAACGTATAACGTATAACGTATAACGTATTACGAATAACGTATAACGTATAACGTATAACGTAACACCTATAACGTATAAAGTATAACGTATAACGTATAACGTATAACGTATAACGTATAACGTATATCGTATAACGTATAACGTATAACGTATAACGTATAACTTGTAACGAAAAACGTATAACGAATAACGTAAAACGTATGACGCATTACATGCTACGTATAAAGTATAACATTCAACGTAAAACGTATAACGTACAACGTATAACGTATAACGTGTAACGAAGAACGTATAAAGAATAACGTATAACGTAAAACGTATAACGTATAACGTACAACGTATAACGCACCACGTATAACGTATTACGAATAACGTATAACGTATAACGTATAACGTATAACGTATAACGTATAACGTATAACGTATAACGTGTAACGTATAACGTATAACGTATAACGTATAACGTATAACGTATAACGTATAACGTATAACGTATAACGTATAACGTATAACGTATAACGTATAACGTATAACGTATAACGTATAACGTATAACGTATTACGAATAACGTATAACGTATAACGTATAACGTAACACCTATAACGTATAAAGTATAACGTATAACGTATAACGTATAACGTATAACGTATAACGTATAACGTATAACGTATAACGTATAACGTATAACGTATAAAGTATAACGTATAACGTATAACGTATAACGTATAACGTATAACGTATAACGTATAACGTATAACATATAACGTATAAAGTATAACGTATAACCAATAACGTATAACGTATAACGTATAACGTATAACGTATAACGTATAACGTATAACGTATAACGTATAACGTATAACGTATAACGTGTAACGTATAACGTATAACGTATAACGTGTAACGAAGAACGTATAACGTATAACGTATAACGTATAACGTATATCGTATAACGCATAACGTATAGAGAATAACGCATAACGTATAACGTATAACGTATAACGTATAACGTATAACGTATAACGTATAACGTATAACGTATAACGTATAACGTATAACGTATAACGTATAACGTATAACGTATAACGTATAACGTATAACGTATAACGTATAACGTATAACGTATAACGTATAAAGTATAACGTATAACGTATAACGTATAACGTATAACGTATAACGTATAACGTATAACGTATAACGTATAACGTATAACGTATAAAGTATAACGTATAACGTATGACATATCGCGTATAAGGTATGACCTGTAACGTATAACGTATAACGTATAACGTATAACGTATAACGTATAGGGTATAACGTATAACGTATAACGTATAACGTATAACGTATAACGTATAACGTATAACGTATAGCGTGTAACGTATAACGTATAACGTATGACGGTATAACGTATAACGTATAACGTATAACGTATAACGTATAACGTATAACGTATGACTTATCACGTATAACGTATAACCTATAACGTATAACGTATAACGTATAACCTATAACGTATAACGTATAACGTATAACGTATAACGTATAACGTATAACGTATAACGTATAACGTATAACGTATAACGTATAACGTATAACGTATAACGTATAACGTATAACGTATAACGTATAAAGTATAACGTATAACGTATAACGTATAACGTATAACGTATAACGTATAACGTATAACGTATAACATATAACGTATAAAGTATAACGTATAACCAATAACGTTAACGTATAACGTATAACGTATAACGTATAACGTATAACGTATAACGTATAACGTATAACGTATAACGTATAACGTATAACGTGTAACGTATAACGTATAACGTATAACGTGTAACGAAGAACGTATAACGTATAACGTATAACGTATAACGTATATCGTATAACGCATAACGTATAGAGAATAACGTATAACGTATAACGTATAACGTATAACGTATAACGTATAACGTATAACGTATAACGTATAACGTATAACGTATAACGTATAACGTATAACGTATAACGTATAACGTATAACGTATAACGTATAACGTATAACGTATAACGTATAACGTATAACGTATAACGTATAACGTATAACGTATAACGTATAACGTATAACGTATAACGTATAACCTATAACGTATTACGTATAACGTATAACGTATAAGGTATAACGTATAACGTATAACGTATAACGTATAACGTATAACGTGTAACGAAGAACGTATAACGAAGAACGTAAAACGTATAACGTATATCGTATAACGCATAACGTATAGAGAATAACGCATAACGTATAACGTATAACGTATAACGTATAACGTATAACGTATAACGTATAACGTATAACGTGTAACGTATAACGTATAACGTATAACGTATAACGTATAACGTATAAGGTATAACGTATAACGTATAACGTATAACGTATAACGTATAACGTATAACGTATAACGTATAACGTATAACGTATAACGTATAACGTATAACGTATAACGTATAACGTATAACGTATAACGTATAACGTATAACGTATAACGTATAACGTAAAACATATGACGTATTACATATTACGTATAACGTATAACGTATAACGTATAACGTATAACGTATAACGTGTAACGAAGAACGTATAACGAAGAACGTAAAACGTATAACATATATCCTATAACGCATAACGTATATCGTATAACGCATAACGTATAGCGAATAACGCATAACGTATAACGTATAACGTATAACGTATAACGTATAACGTATAACGTATAACGTATAACGTATAACGTATAACCTATAACGTATAACGTATAACGTATAACGTATAACGTATAACGTATAACGTATAACGTATAACGTATAACGTATAACGTATAACGTATAACGTATAACGTATAACGTATAACGTATAACGTATAACGTATAACGTATAACGTATAACGTATAACGTATAACGTATAACGTATAACGTATAACGTATAACGTATAACGTATAACGTATAACGTATAACGTATAACGTATAACGTATAACGTATAACGTATAACGTATAACGTATAACGTATAACGTATAACGTATAACGTATAACGTATAACGTATAACGTATAACGTATAACGTATAACGTATAACGTATAACGTATAACGTATAACGTATAACGTATAACGTATAACGTATAACGTATAAAGTATAACGTATAACGTATAACGTATAACGTATAACGTATAACGTATAACGTATAACGTATAACGTATAGGGTATAACGTATAACGTATAACGTATAACGTATAACGTATAACGTATAACGTATAACGTATAGCGTGTAACGTATAACGTATAACGTATAACGTATGACGGTATAACGTATAACGTATAACGTATAACGTATAACGTATAACGTATAACGTATAACGTATAACGTATAACGTATAACGTATAACGTATAACGTATAACGTATAACGTATAACGTATAACGTATAAAGTATAACGTATAACGTATAACGTATAACGTATAACGTATAACGTATAAAGTATAACGTATAACGTATAACGCATAACGTCTAACGTATGACATATCGCGTATAAGGTATGACCTGTAACGTATAACGTATAACGTATAACGTATAACGTATAACGTATAGGGTATAACGTATAACGTATAACGTATAACGTATAACGTATAACGTATAACGTATAACGTATAGCGTGTAACGTATAACGTATAACGTATGACGGTATAACGTATAACGTATAACGTATAACGTATAACGTATAACGTATAACGTATGACTTATCACGTATAACGTATAACCTATAACGTATAACGTATAACGTATAACGTATAACGTATAGCGTGTAACGTATAACGTATAACGTATGACGGTATAACGTATAACGTATAACGTATAACGTATAACGTATAACGTATAACGTATGACTTATCACGTATAACGTATAACCTATAACGTATAACGTATAACGTATAACCTATAACGTATAACGTATAACGTATAACGTATAACGTATAACGTATAACGTATAACGTATAACGTATAACGTATAACGTATAACGTATAACGTATAACGTATAACGTATAAAGTATAACGTATAACGTATAACGTATAACGTATAACGTATAACGTATAACGTATAACGTATAACATATAACGTATAAAGTATAACGTATAACCAATAACGTATAACGTATAACGTATAACGTATAACGTATAACGTATAACGTATAACGTATAACGTATAACGTATAACGTATAACGTGTAACGTATAACGTATAACGTATAACGTGTAACGAAGAACGTATAACGTATAACGTATAACGTATAACGTATATCGTATAACGCATAACGTATAGAGAATAACGCATAACGTATAACGTATAACGTATAACGTATAACGTATAACGTATAACGTATAACGTATAACGTATAACGTATAACGTATAACGTATAACGTATAACGTATAACGTATAACGTATAACGTATAACGTATAACGTATAACGTATAACGTATAACGTATAAAGTATAACGTATAACGTATAACGTATAACGTATAACGTATAACGTATAACGTATAACGTATAACGTATAACGTATAACGTATAAAGTATAACGTATAACGTATGACATATCGCGTATAAGGTATGACCTGTAACGTATAACGTATAACGTATAACGTATAACGTATAACGTATAGGGTATAACGTATAACGTATAACGTATAACGTATAACGTATAACGTATAACGTATAACGTATAGCGTGTAACGTATAACGTATAACGTATGACGGTATAACGTATAACGTATAACGTATAACGTATAACGTATAACGTATAACGTATGACTTATCACGTATAACGTATAACCTATAACGTATAACGTATAACGTATAACCTATAACGTATAACGTATAACGTATAACGTATAACGTATAACGTATAACGTATAACGTATAACGTATAACGTATAACGTATAACGTATAACGTATAACGTATAACGTATAACGTATAAAGTATAACGTATAACGTATAACGTATAACGTATAACGTATAACGTATAACGTATAACGTATAACATATAACGTATAAAGTATAACGTATAACCAATAACGTATAACGTATAACGTATAACGTATAACGTATAACGTATAACGTATAACGTATAACGTATAACGTATAACGTATAACGTATAACGTGTAACGTATAACGTATAACGTATAACGTGTAACGAAGAACGTATAACGTATAACGTATAACGTATAACGTATATCGTATAACGCATAACGTATAGAGAATAACGTATAACGTATAACGTATAACGTATAACGTATAACGTATAACGTATAACGTATAACGTATAACGTATAACGTATAACGTATAACGTATAACGTATAACGTATAACGTATAACGTATAACGTATAACGTATAACGTATAACGTATAACGTATAACGTATAACGTATAACGTATAACGTATAACGTATAACGTATAACGTATAACGTATAACGTATAACGTATAACGTATAACCTATAACGTATTACGTATAACGTATAACGTATAAGGTATAACGTATAACGTATAACGTATAACGTATAACGTATAACGTATAACGTATAACGTATAACGTTTAACGTATAACGTATAACGTATAACGTATAACGTATAACGTATAACGAATAACGTATAACGTATAACGCATAACGTATAACGTATAACGTATAACGTATAACGTATAACGTATAACGTATATCGTATAACGTATAACGTATAACGTATAACATGAAACGTACAACGTATAACGTATACCGTATAACGTATAACTAATAACGTATAACGTATAACGAATATCGTACAACGTATAACGCATAACGTATAACGTATAACGTATAACGTATAACGTATAACGTATAACGTATAACGTATAACGTATAACGTATAACGTATAACGTATAACGTATAACGTATAACGTATGACGTATAACGTATAACGTATAACGTATAACGTATAACGTATAACGTATAACGTATAACGTATAACGTATAACGTATAACGTATAACGTATAACGTATAACGTATAACGTATAACGTATAACGCATAACGCATAACATGTAATGTATAACGTATAACGTATAATGTATAACGTATAACGTATAACGTATCACCTATAACGTATAACGTATAACGTGTAACGAAGAACGTATAAAGAATAACGTATAACGTATATCGTATAACGTACAACTTATAACGTACAACGTATAACGTATAACGTATAACGTATAACGTATAACGTATAACGAATAACGTATAACGTATAACGTATAACGTATAACGTATAACGTATAACGTATAACGTATAACGTATAACGTATAACGTATAACGTATAACGTATAACGTATAACGTATAACGTATAACGTATAACGTATAACGTATAAAGTATAACGTATAACGTATAACGTATAACGAATAACGTAAAACGTATGACGCATTACATGCCACGTATAAAGTATAACATTCAACGTAAAACGTATAACGTATAACGTATAACGTATAACGTGTAACGAAGAACGTATAAAGAATAACGTATAACGTATATCGTATAACGTACAACTTATAACGTATAACGTACAACGTATAACGTAGAACGTATAACGTATAACGTATAACGTATAACGTATAACGTATAACGTATAACGTATATCGTATAACGTATAACGTATAACGTATAACATGTAACGTACAACGTATAACGTATACCGTATAACGTATAACTAATAACGTATAACATGTAACGTACAACGTATAACGTATACCGTATAACGTATAACTAATAACGTATAACGTATAACGAATATCGTACAACGTATAACGCATAACGTATAACGTATAACGTATAACGTATAACGTATAACGCATAACGTATAACGTATAACGTATAACCTATGACCTATAACGTATAACGTATAACGTATAACGTATAACGTATAACGTATAACGTATAACGTATAACCTATGGCGTATAACGTATAACGTATAACGTATAACATGTAATGTATAACGTATAACGTATAATGTATAGCGTATAACGTATAACGTATAACGTATAACGTACAACGTATAACGTATCACGTATAACGTATTACGAATAACGTATAACGTATAACGTATAACGTAACACCTATAACGTATAAAGTATAACGTATAACGTATAACGTATAACGTATAACGTATAACGTATATCGTATAACGTATAACGTATAACGTATAACGTATAACGTATAACGTATAACGTATAACGTATAACGTATAACGTATAACGTAACACCTATAACGTATAAAGTATAACGTATAACGTATAACGTATAACGTATAACGTATAACGTATATCGTATAACGTATAACGTATAACGCATAACGTATAACGTATAACGTATAACGTATAACGTATAACGTATAACGTATAACGTATAACGTATAACGTATAACGTATAACGTATAACGTATAACGTATAACGTATAACGTATAACGTATAACGTATAACGTATAACGTATAACGTATAACGTATAACGTATAACGCATAACATGTAATGTATAACGTATAACGTATAATGTATAACGTATTACGTATAACGTATAACGTACAAAGTATACCGTATCACGTATAACGTATTACGAATAACGTATAACGTATAACGTATAACGTATGTCGTATAACGTATAACGTATAACATATAACGTATAACGTATAACGTATAACGTATAACGTATAACGTAAAACGTATAACGTATAACGTATAACGTATAACGTATAACGTATAACGTATAACGTATAACGTACAACGTATAACGCACCACGTATAACGTATTACGAATAACGTATAACGTATAACGTATAACGTATAACGTATAACGTATAACGTATAACGTATAACGTGTAACGTATAACGTATAACGTATAACGTATAACGTATAACGTATAACGTATAACGTATAACGTATAACGTATAACGTATAACGTATAACGTATAACGTATAACGTATAACGTATAACGTATAACGTATAACGTATAACGTATTACGAATAACGTATAACGTATAACGTATAACGTAACACCTATAACGTATAAAGTATAACGTATAACGTATAACGTATAACGTATAACGTATAACGTATATCGTATAACGTATAACGTATAACGTATAACGTATAACTTGTAACGAAAAACGTATAACGAATAACGTAAAACGTATGACGCATTACATGCTACGTATAAAGTATAACATTCAACGTAAAACGTATAACGTACAACGTATAACGTATAACGTGTAACGAAGAACGTATAAAGAATAACGTATAACGTAAAACGTATAACGTATAACGTATAACGCATAACGTATAACGTATAACGTATAACGTATAACGTATAACGTATAACGTATAACGTATAACGTATAACGTATAACGTATAACGTATAACGTATAACGTATAACGTATAACGTATAACGTATAACGTATAACGTATAACGTATAACGTATAACGTATAACGTATAACGTATAACGTATAACGTATAACGTATAACGTATAACGTATAACGTATAGCGTATAACGTATAACGTATAACGTATAGCGTATAACGTATAACGTATAACGTATAGCGTATAACGTATAACGTATAACGTATAACGTACAACGTATAACGTCTAACGTATAACGTATAACGTATAGCGTATAACGTATAACGTATAACGTAAAGCGTATAACGTATAACGTATAACGTATAGCGTATAACGTATAAGGTATAACGTATAACGTATAACGTACAACGTATAACGTCTAACGTATAACGTATAACGTATAGCGTATAACGTATAACGTATAACGTATAGCGTATAACGTATAACGTATAACGTATAACGTATAACGTATAACGTATAACGTATAACGTATAACGTATAACGTATAACGTATAACGTATAACGTATAACGTATAACGTATAACGTATAACGTATAGCGTATAACGTATAACGTATAACGTAAAACGTATAACGTATAACGTATAACGTATAACGTATAACGTATAACGTATAACGTATAACGTATAACGTATAACGTATAACGTATAACGTATAACGTATAACGTATAACGTATAACGTATAACGTATAACGTATAACGTATAACGTATAACGTATAACGTATAGCGTATAACGTATAACGTATAACGTATAACGTATAACGTATAACGTATAACGTATAACGTATAACGTATAGCGTATAACGTATAACGTATAACGTATAACGTATAGCGTATAACGTATAACGTATAACGTATAACGTACAACGTATAACGTCTAACGTATAACGTATAACGTATAGCGTATAACGTATAACGTATAACGTATAGCGTATAACGTATAACGTATAACGTATAGCGTATAACGTATAACGTATAACGTATAACGTACAACGTATAACGTCTAACGTATAACGTATAACGTATAACGTATAACGTATAACGTATAACGTATAACGTATAGCGTATAACGTATAACGTATAACGATTAACGTAAAACGTATGACGTATTACATATTACGTATAACGTATAATGTATAACGTATAACGTATAACGTATAACGTATAACGTATAAAGTATGACGTATAACGTATAACGTATAACGTATAACGTATAACGTATAACGCATAACGTATAACGTATAACGTATAACGTATAACGTATAACGTATAACGTATAACGTATAACGTATAACGTATAACGTATAGCGTATAACGTATAACGTATAACGATTAACGTAAAACGTATGATGTATTACATATTACGTATAACGTATAACGTATAACGTATAACGTATAACGTATAACGTATAACGTATAACGTATAACGTATAACGTATAACGTATAACGTATAACGTATAACGTATAACGTATAACGTATATCGCATAACGTATAACGTATAACGTATAACGTATAACGTATAACGTATAACGTACAACGTTTAACGTATAACGTATAACGTAGAACGTATAACGTATAACGTATAACGTATAACGTATGACGTATAACGTATAACGTACAACGTTTAACGTATAATGTATAACGTAGAACGTATAACGTACAACGTATAACGTATAACGTACAACGTATAACGTATAACGTATATCCTATAACGCATAACGTATAACGTATAACGTATAACGTATAATGTATAATGTATAACGTATAACGTATAACGTATAACGTACTACGTATAACGTATAACGTATAACGTATAACGTATAACGTATAGCGTATAACGTATAACGTATAACGTCTAACGTCCAACGTATAACGTATAACGTATAACGTATAACGTATAACGTATAACGTATAACGTATAACGTATAACGTATAACGTATAACGTATAACGTACAGCGTATAACGTATAACGTATGTCGTATAACGTATAACGTATAACGTATAACGTATAACGTATAACGTATAACGTATAACGTATAACGTATAACGTATAACGTATAACGTATAACGTATAACGTATAACGTATAACGTATAACGTATAACGTATAGCGTATAACGTATAACGTATAACGATTAACGTAAAACGTATGACGTATTACATATTACGTATAACGTATAACGTATAACGTATAACGTATAACGTATAACGTATAACGTATAACGTATTACGTATAACGCATAACGTATAACGTATAACGTATAACGTATAACGTATATCGCATGACGTACAACGTTTAACGTATAACGTATAACGTAGGACGTATAACGTATAACGTATAATGTATAACGTATAACGTATAACGTATAACGTATAACGTATAGCGTATAACGTATAACGTATAACGATTAACGTAAAACGTATGATGTATTACATATTACGTATAACGTATAACGTATGACGTATAACGTATAACGTACAACGTTTAACGTATAATGTATAACGTAGAACGTATAACGTACAACGTATAACGTATAACGTACAACGTATAACGTATAACGTATATCCTATAACGCATAACGTATAACGTATAACGTATAACGTATAATGTATAATGTATAACGTATAACGTATAACGTATAACGTACTACGTATAACGTATAACGTATAACGTATAACGTATAACGTATAGCGTATAACGTATAACGTATAACGTCTAACGTCCAACGTATAACGTATAACGTATAACGTATAACGTATAACGTATAACGTATAACGTATAACGTATAACGTATAACGTATAACGTATAGCGTATAACGTATAGCGTATAACGTATAACGTATGTCGTATAACGTATAACGTATAACGTATAACGTATAACGTATAACGTATAACGTATAACGTATAACGTATAACGTATAACGTATAACGTATAACGTATAACGTATAACGTATAACGTATAGCGTATAACGTATAACGTATAACGATTAACGTAAAACGTATGACGTATTACATATTACGTATAACGTATAACGTATAACGTATAACGTATAACGTATAACGTATAACGTATAACGTATTACGTATAACGCATAACGTATAACGTATAACGTATAACGTATAACGTATATCGCATGACGTACAACGTTTAACGTATAACGTATAACGTAGGACGTATAACGTATAACGTATAATGTATAACGTATAACGTATAACGTATAACGTATAACGTATAGCGTATAACGTATAACGTATAACGATTAACGTAAAACGTATGATGTATTACATATTACGTATAACGTATAACGTATAACGTATAACGTATAACGTATAACGTATAACGTATAACGTATAACGTATAACGTATAACGTATAACGTATAACGTATAACGTATAACGTATAACGCATAACGTATAACGTATAACGTATAACGTATAACGTATAACGTATAACGTACAACGTTTAACGTATAACGTATAACGTAGAACGTATAACGTATAACGTATAACGTATAACGTATGACGTATAACGTATAACGTACAACGTTTAACGTATAATGTATAACGTAGAACGTATAACGTACAACGTATAACGAATTACGTACAACGTTTAACGTATAACGTATAACGTAGAACGTATAACGTATAACGTATAACGTATAACGTATGACGTATAACGTATAACGTACAACGTTTAACGTATAACGTATAACGTAGAACGTATAACGTATAACGTATAACGTATAACGTAGAACGTATAACGTATAACGTATAACGTATAACGTATAACGTATAACGTATAACGTATAACGTATAACGTATAACGTATAACGTATAACGTATAACGTATAACGTATAACGTATAACGTATTAGGTGGACCGGAAAGTAATGTCGTTTCTGCGCATGTCACTATTTGATTGTCATTTGTCAGCTCATTGTGTACATTAAAGTCGTAGCAAAGACATTCTGAGGTTATAGTGACTTGTTTAGTTGTAAATAATTAAATTTAAAATTTTTCTTTACAATTTTGGGTGAAATGGCCAGCCAAATACCAGAAGAGGTACATATCCGGCATTGCATGCTTTTTGAGTTTCGCAAGGGTAGTAACGCAACAGTTGCTACCAAAAACATTTGCGATGTTTATCCAAATGCATTAGACGTTCGTAAATGCCAAAGGTGGTTTTCCAAGTTCAAATCCGGTAATTTTGATCTTTCCGACTCGTATCGATCAGGAAGACCAACAACGTTAGACAATGACGTGTTAAGTGCGGAAGTGGAAGCAAATCCGTGTCAGACAATCGAGGAATTGTCAAACAGTCTTAACCAACCTTGGTCGACCATCCAAGAACATTTGCAGCAGATTGGGAAAGTAAGCAGAGCAGGTGTTTGGGTCCCGCATAATCTGTCCGAAGAGAACAAGGCTAACCGATCCACCACATGCAACTTATTGCTTCAACGGCACAATACAGAAGCGTTTTTTGATCGCTTGATCACCGGAGATGAAAAGTGGGTTCTTTATGATAATCCAAAACGCAAAAGGCAGTGGCTCTCTCCAAATGAATCGCCACAAAGTATTGCTAAGCCAAGTTTACACCCCAAAAAGGCTCTTTTGTGTGTTTGGTGGAGTATTCGCGGCGTTGTTCATTTTGAAGTGCTGAAACCTGGACAGACTGTGAATGCAGACCTTTACTGTGAACAATTAGATCGTGTAAATAAATCTTTAATTGAAAAGTGGCCAGCGATTGTCAACAGAAAAGGCGTTATTCTGCAACACGATAATGCAAGACCGCACTGCGCAAGACGAACCTTGGCAAAAATTAATGAATTGGGGTGGGAGGTACTGCCTCACCCACCATACTCGCCCGATGTTGCACCATCGGATTTCCATTTATTCCGATCGCTTCAACACTTTCTAAGTGGCAAAAGATTTGCAAATTTGGATGATATTCAAAATGCCATCTCTGTATATTTTGCTCAAAAACCAATTGATTTTTATCGATCCGGCATTGAAAATTTGCACACTAGATGGCAAAAGGTTGTTGATAATGAGGTTGATTATATCATTGATTAAAAATAAAAACTCGTTAAAAATTTATGTGTTTGAATTTAATGTAAGGAAACGACATTACTTTCCGGTCCCCCTAATATAACGTATAACGTATAACGTATAACGTATAACGTATAACGTATAGAGTATAACGTATAACGTATAACGATTAACGTAAAACGTATGACGTATTACATATTACGTATAACGTATAACGTATAACGTATAACGTATAACGTATAACGCATAACGCATAACGTATAACGTATAACGTATAACGCATAACGTATAACGTATAACGTATAACGTATAACGTATAACGTATAACGTACAACGTTTAACGTATAATGTATAACGTAGGACGTATAACGTATAACGTATAACGTATAACGTATGACGTATAACGTATAACGTATAACGTACAACGTTTAACGTATAATGTATAACGTAGAACGTATAACGTACAACGTATAACGTATAACGTACAACGTATAACGTATAACGTATATCCTATAACGCATAACGTATAACGTATAACGTATAACGTATAACGTATAACGTATGACGTATAACGTATAACGTATAACGTATAACATATAACGTATGTCGTATAACGTATAACGTATAACGTATAACGTATAACGTATAACGTATAACGTATAACGTATAACGTATAACGTATAACGTATAACGTATAACGTATAACGTATAACGTATAACGTATAACGTATAACGTATAACGTATAACGTATAACGTATAACGTATAACGTATAACGTATAACGTATAACGTATAACGTATAACGTATAACGTATAACGTATATCCTATGACGCATTACGTATAACGTATAACGTATAACGTATAATGTATAACGTAGAACGTATAACGTACAACGTATAACGTATAACGTACAACGTATAACGTATAACGTATATCCTATAACCCATAACGTATAACGTATAACGTATAACGTATAACGTATAGCGGATAACGTATAACGTATAACGTATAACGTATAACGTATAACGTATAACGTATAGCGTATAACGTATAACGTACAACGATTAACGTAAAACGTATGACGCATTACATATTACGTATAACGTATAACGTACAACGTATAGCGTATAACGTATAACGTATAACGTATAACGTATAACGTATAACGCATAACGTATAACGTATAACGTATAACGTATAACGTATATCGTATAACGTACAACGTTTAACGTATAACGTATAACGTAGAACGTATAACGTATAACGTATAACGTATAACTTATGACGTATAACGTATAACGTACAACGTTTAACGTATAATGTATAACGTAGAACGTATAACGTACAACGTATAACGTATAACGTACAACGTATAACGTATAACGTATATCCTATAACGCATAACGTATAACGTATAACGTATAACGTATAACGTATAACGTATAACGTATAACGTATAACGTACAACGTTTAACGTATAACGTATAACGTAGAACGTATAACGTATTACGTATAACGTATAACGTATAACGTATAACGTATAACGTATAACGTATAACGTATAACGTATGACGTATAACGAATAACGTATAACGCATAACGTATAACGTATAACGTACAACGTTTAACGTATAACGTATAACGTATAACGTATAACGTATAACGTATAACGTATAACGTACAACGTATAACGTATAACGTATATCCTATAACGCATAACGTATAACGTATAACGTATAACGTATAAAGTATAACGTATAACGTATAACGTATAACGTATAGCGTATAACGCATAACGTATAACGTCTAACGTACAACGTATAACGTATAACGTATACCCTATAACGCATAACGTATAACGTATAACGTATAACGTATAACGTATAACATATAACGTATAACGTATAACGTACAACGTATAACGTATAACGTATATCCTATAACGCATAACGTATAACGTATAACGTATAACGTATAACGTATAACGTATAACGTATAACGTATAACGTATAACGTATAACGTATAACGTATAACGTATAACGTATAACGTATAACGTATAACGTATAACGTATAACGTATAACGTATAACGTATAACGTATAACGTATAACGTATAACGTATAACCTATAACGTATAACGTATAACGTATAACGTATAACGTATAACGTATAACGTATAACGTATAGCGTATATCGTATAACGTATAACGTATAACGTATAACGTACAACGTATAACGTATAACGTATAACGTATAACGTATAACGTACAACGTTTAACGTATACCGTATAACGAATAACGTATAACGTATATCGCATGACGTATAACATATAACGTATAATGTATAACGTACAACGTATAACGTATAACGTATATCCTATAACGCATAACGTATAACGTATAACGTATAACGTATAACGTATAACGTATAACGTATAACGTATAACGTATAACGTGTAACGTATAACGTATAACGTATAACGTATAACGTATAACGTACAACGTATAACGTATAACGTATAACGTACAACGTATAGCGTATAACGTATAACGTATAACGTATAACGTACAACGTCTAACGTATAACGTATAACGTATAACGTATAACGTACAACGTATAACGTATAACGTACAACGTATAACGTACAACGTATAACGTATAACGTACAACGTATAACGTATAACGTATATCCTATAACGCATAACGTATAACGTATAACGTATAGCGTATAACGTATAACGTATAACGTATAACGTATAACGTATAACGTACAACGTATAACGTATAACGTATATCCTATAACGCATAACGTATAACGTATAACGTATAACGTATAACGTATAACGTATAACGTATAGCGTATATCGTATAACGTATAACGTATAACGTATAACGTACAACGTATAACGTATAACGTATAACGTATAACGTATAACGTACAACGTTTAACGTATACCGTATAACGAATAACGTATAACGTATATCGCATGACGTATAACATATAACGTATAATGTATAACGTACAACGTATAACGTATAACGTATATCCTATAACGCATAACGTATAACGTATAACGTATAACGTATAACGTATAACGTATAACGTATAACGTATAACGTATAACGTGTAACGTATAACGTATAACGTATAACGTATAACGTATAACGTACAACGTATAACGTATAACGTATAACGTACAACGTATAGCGTATAACGTATAACGTATAACGTATAACGTACAACGTCTAACGTATAACGTATAACGTATAACGTATAACGTACAACGTATAACGTATAACGTACAACGTATAACGTACAACGTATAACGTATAACGTACAACGTATAACGTATAACGTATATCCTATAACGCATAACGTATAACGTATAACGTATAGCGTATAACGTATAACGTATAACGATTAACGTTAAACGTATGACGTATTACATATTACGTATAACGTATAACGTATAACGTATAACGTATAACGTATAACGTATAACGTATAACGTATAACGTATAACGTGTAATGTATAACGCATAACGTATAACGTATAACGTATAACGTATAACGTATAACGTATAACGTACAACGTTTAACGTATAACGTATAACGTATAACGTATAACGTATAACGTATAACGTATAACGTATAACGTATGACGTGTAACGTATAACGTACAATGTTTAACGTATAACGTATAACGTAGAACGTATAACGTACAACGTATAACGTATAACGTACAACGTATAACGTATAACGTATATCCTATGACGCATAACGTATAACGTATAACGTATAACGTATAACTTATAACGTATAACGTATAACGTCTAACGTATAACGTATAACGTATGTCGTATAACGTTTAACGTATAACATATAACGTATAACGTATAACGTATAACGTATAACGTATAATGTATAGTGTATAACGTATAACGTATAACGTATAACGTATAACGTATAACGTATAACGTATAACGTAGAACGTATAACGTATAACGTATAACGTATAACGTATGACGTGTAACGTATAACGTACAATGTTTAACGTATAACGTATAACGTAGAACGTATAACGTACAACGTATAACGTATAACGTACAACGTATAACGTATAACGTATATCCTATAACGCATAACGTATAACGTATAACGTATAACGTATAACTTATAAAGTATAACGTATAACGTCTAACGTATAACGTATAACGTATGTCGTATAACGTATAACGTATAACATATAACGTATAACGTATAACGTATAACGTATAACGTATAACGTATAATGTATAACGTATAACGTATAACGTATAACGTATAACGTATAACGTATAACGTATAACGTATAACGTATAACGTATAACGTATAACGTATAACGTATAACGTATAACGTATAATGTATAACGTATAACGTATAACGTATAACTTATAACGTATATCGCATGACGTATAACGCAAAACGTATAACGTATAACGTGCAACGTATAACGTATAACGTATATCCTATAACGCATAACGTATAACGTATAACGTATAACGTATAACGTATAACGTATAACGTATAACGTATAACGTATAACGTATAACGTATAACGTATAACGTATAACGTATAACGTATAACGTATAACGTATAACGTATAACGTAT
>NW_027479781.1:0-65813 GCF_051014685.1 Ptiloglossa arizonensis
CGTATAACGTATAACGTATGACGTATAACGTATAACGTATAACGTATAACATATAACGTATAACCTATGACGTATAACGTATAACGTATAACGTATAACGTATAACGTATAACGTATAACGTATAACGTATAATGTATAACGTATAACATGTAACGTGTAGTGTATAACGTACAACGTATAACGTATAACGTATAACGTATAACGTATAACGTATATCGTACAACGTATAACGTATAACGAATAACGTATAACGTATAACGTATAACGTATAACGTATAACGTATAATGTATAACGTATAACGTATAACGTATAACGTATAACGTATAAACTATGACGTATAACGTATAACGTATAACGTATAACTTGTAACGAAAAACGTATAACGAATAACGAAAAACGTATGACGCATTACATGCTACGTATAACGTATAACGTTCAACGTATAACCTATGACGTATAACGTATATCTTGTAACGTATAACGTATAACGTATAACGTATAACCTATAACGTATAACGTATAACGTATAACGTATAACGTATAACGTATAACGTATAACGCATAACGTATAACGTATTAAGTATAACGTATAACGTATAACGTATAACGTATAACGTATAACGTATAACGTATAACGTATAACGTATAACGTATAACGTATAACGTATAACGTATAACGTATAACGTATAACGTATAACGTATAACGTATAACGTATAACGTATAACGTATGACGTATAACGTATAACGCATAACGTATAACATATAACGTATAACCTATGACGTATAACGTATAACGTATAACGTATAACGTACAACGTATAACGTATAACGTATAACATATAACGTATAACGTATAACGTATAACGTATAACGTATAACGTATAACGTATAACGTATAACGTATAACGTATAACGTATAACGTATAACGTATAACGTATAACGTATAACGTATAACGTATAACGTATAACGTATAATGTATAACGTATAACGTATAACGTATAACGTATAACCTATGACGTATAACGTATAACGTATAACGTATAACATGTAATGTATAACGTATAACGTATAATGTATAACGTATAACGTATAACGTATAACGTATAACGTATAACATGTAATGTATAACGTATAACGTATAATGTATAACGTATAACGTATAACGTATAACGTAAAACGTATAACGAATAACGTATAACGTATAACGTATAACGTATAACGTATAACGTATAACGTATAACGTATAACGTATAACGTATAAAGTATAACGTATAACGTATAACGTATAACGTATAACGTATAACGTATAACGTATAACGTATAACGTATAACGTATAACGTATAACGTATAACGTATAACGTATAACGTATAACGTATGACGTATAACGTATAACGTATAACGTATAACGTATAACGTATAACCTATGACGTATAACGTATAACGTATAAAGTATAACGTATAACGTATAACGTAGAACGTATAACGTATAACGTATATCGTATATCGTAAAACGTATAACGTATAACGTATAACGTATAACGTATAACGTATAACGTATAACGTATAACGTATTACGTATAACGTATAACGTATAACGTATAACGTATAACGTATAACGTATAACGTATAACGTATAACGTATAACGTATAATGTATAACGTATAACTTATAACGTATAACGTATAACGTATAACGTATAATGTATAACGTATAACGTATAACGTATAACGTATAAAGTATACCGTATAACGTATAACGTATAACGTATAACGTATAACGTATAACGTATAACATGTAATGTATAACGTATAACGTATAATGTATAACGTATAACGTATAACGTATAACGTAAAACGTATAACGAATAACGTATAACGTATAAAGTATAACGTATAACGTATAACGTATAACGTATAAAGTATAACGTATAACGCATAACGTATGACGTATAACGTATGACGTATAACGTATAACGTATAACGTATAACGTATAACGTATAACCTATGACGTATAACGTATAACGTATAAAGTATAACGTATAACGTATAACGTATAACGTATAACGTATAACGTATATCGTATATCGTAAAACGTATAACCTATAACGTATAACGTATAACGTATAACATGTAATGTATAACGTATAACGTATAATGTATAACGTATAACGTATAACGTATAACGTATAACGTATAACATGTAATGTATAACGTATAACGTATAATGTATAACGTATAACGTATAACGTATAACGTAAAACGTGTAACGAATAACGTATAACGTATAACGTATAACGTATAACGTATAACGTATAACGTATAAAGTATAACGTATAACGTATAACGTATAACGTATAACGTATAACGTATAACGTATAACGTACAACGTATAACGTATAACGTATAACGTATAACGTATAACGTATAACGTATAACGTATAACGTATAACGTATAACGTATAACGTATAACGTATGACGTATAACGTATGACGTATAACGTATAACGTATAACGTATAACGTATAACGTATAACGTACAACATGTAATGTATAACGTATAACGTATAACGTATAACGTATAACGTATAACGTATAACGTATAACGTATAACGTATAACGTATAACGTATAACGTATAACGTATAACGTATAACGTATAACGTATAACGTATAACGTATAACGTATAACGTATAACGTATAACGTATAACGTATAACGTATAACGTATAACGTATAACGTATAACGTATAACGTATAACGTATAACATGTAATGTATAACGTATAACGTATAATGTATAACGTATAACGTATAACGTATAACGTAAAACGTATAACGGATAACGTATAACGTATAAAGTATAACGTATAACGTATAACGTATAACGTATAACGTATAACGTATAACGTATAACGTATAACCTATGACGTATAACGTATAACGTATAAAGTATAACGTATATCGTATAACGTATAACGTATAACGTATAACGTATATCGTATATCGTAAAACGTATAACGTATAACGTATAACGTATAACGTATAACGTATAACGTATAACGTATAACGTATTACGTATAACGTATAACATATAACGTATAACGTATAACGTATAACGTATAACGTATAACGTATAACGTATAACGTATAACGTATAACGTATAACGTATAATGTATAACGTATAACGTATAACGTATAACGTATAACGTATAACGTATAATGTATAACGTATAACGTATAACGTATAACGTCTAATGTATAACGTATAACGTATAACGTATAACGTATAACGTATGACGTATAACGTATAACGTATAACGTATAACGTATAACATGTAATGTATAACGTATAACGTATAATGTATAACGTATAACGTATAACGTATAGCGTAAAACGTATAACGAATAACGTATAACGTATAACGTATAACGTATAACGTATAACGTATAACGTATAAAGTATAACGTATAACGTATAACCTATGACGTATAACGAATAACGTATAACGTATAACGTATAACGTATAACGTATAACGTATAACGTATAAAGTATAACGTATAACGTATAACCTATGACGTATAACGTATAACGTACAACGTATAACGTATAACGTATAACGTATAACATGTAATGTATAACGTATAACGTATAATGTATAACGTATAACGTATAACGTATAACGCATAACGTATAACGTATGACGTATAACGTATGACGTATAACGTATAACGTATAACGTATAACGTATAACGTATAACCTATGACGTATAACGTATAACGTATAAAGTATAATGTATAACGTATAACGTATAACGTATAACGTATAACGTATATCGTATATCGTAAAACGTATAACGTATAACGTATAACGTATAACGTATAACATGTAATGTATAACGTATAACGTATAACGTATAACGTATAACGTATAACGTATAACGTATAACGTATAACGTATAACGTATAACGTATAACGTATAACGTATAACGTATAACGTATAATGTATAACGTATAACTTATAACGTATAACGTATAACCTATGACGTATAACGTATAACGTATAACGTATAACATGTAATGTATAACGTATAACGTATAATGTATAACGTATAACGTATAACGTATAACGTATAACGTATAACATGTAATGTATAACGTATAACGTATAATGTATAACGTATAACGTATAACGTATAACGTAAAACGTATAACGAATAACGTATAACGTATAACGTATAACGTATAACGTATAACGTATAACGTATAACGTATAAAGTATAACGTATAACGTATAACGTATAACGTATAACGTATAACGTATAACGTATAACGTACAACGTATAACGTATAACGTATAACATATAACGTATAACGTATAACGTATAACGTATAACGTATAACATATAACGTATAACGTATAACGTATAACCTATGACGTATAACGTATGACGTATAACGTATAACGTATAACGTATAACGTATAACGTATAACGTACAACATGTAATGTATAACGTATAACGTATAACGTATAACGTATAACGTATAACGTATAACGTATAACGTATAACGTATAACGTATAACGTATAACGTATAACGTATAACGTATAACGTATAACGTATAACGTATAACGTATAACGTATAACGTATAACGTATAACATGTAACGTACAACGTATAATGTATACCGTATAACGTATAACTAACAACGTATAACGTATAACGCATAACGTATAACGTATAACGTATAACGTGTAACGTATAACGTATAACGTATAACGCATAACGTATAACGTATAACGTATAACGTATAACGTATAACATATAACGTATAACGTATGACGTACAACGTATAACGTATAACGTATAACGTATAACGTATAACGTATGACGTATAATGTAGAACGTATAACATGTAACGTATAGCATATAACGTATAACGTATAACGTATAACGTATAACGTATAACGTTTAACGTATAACATGTAATGTATAACGTATAATGTATAGCGTATAACGTATAACGTATAACGTATAACGAATATCGTAGAACGTATAACGCATAACGTATAACGTATAACGTATAACGTATAACGTATAACGTATATCGTATAACGTATAACATATAACGAATAACGTAAAACGCAAAACGTATAACGTATAACGTATAACGTATAACGTATAACTAATAACGTATAACGTATAACGAATATCGTACAACGTATAACGCATAACGTATAACGTATAACGTATAACGTATAACGCATAACGTATAACGTATAACGTATAACGTATAACGTATAACGTATAACGTATAACGTATAACGTATAACGTATAACGTATAACGGATAACGTATAACGTATAACGTATAACGTATAACGTATAACGTATAACGTATAACGTATAACGTATAACGTATAACGTATAACGTATAACGTATAACGTATAACGTATAACGTATAACGTATAACGTATAATGTATAACGTATAACGTATAACGTATAACGTATAACGTATAACGTATAAACTATGACGTATATCGTATAACGTATAACGTATAACTTGTAACGAAAGACGTATAACGAATATCGTAAAACGTATGACGCATTACATACTACATATAACGTATAACGTTCAACGTATAACCTATGACGTATAACATGTAACGTACAATGTATAACGTATACCGCATAACGTATAACTAATAACGTATAACGTATAACGAATATCGTACAACGTATAACGCATAACGTATAACGTATAACGTATAACGTATAACGTATAACGCATAACGTATAACGTATAACGTATAACCTATGACGTATAACGTATAACGTATAACGTATAACGTATGACGTATAACGTATAACGTATAACGTATAACGTATTTCGTATAACGTATAACGTATAACGAATAACGTAAAACGTATAACGCATAATGTATAACGTATAACGTATAACGCATAACGTACAACCTATGACGTATAACGTATAACGTATAACGTATAACTTGTAACGAAAAACGTATAACGAATAACGAAAAACGTATGACGCATTACATGCTACGTATAACGTATAACGTTCAACGTATAACCTATGACGTATAACGTATATCTTGTAACGTATAACGTATAACGTATAACGTATAACCTATAACGTATAACGTATAACGTATAACGTATAACGTATAACGTATAACGTATAACGTATAACGTATAACGTATAACCCATGACGTATAACGTATAACGTATAAAGTATAATGTATAACGTATAACGTATAACGTATAACGTATAACGTATAACGTATATCGTATATCGTAAAACGTATAACGTATAACGTATAACGTATAACGTATAACATGTAATGTATAACGTATAACGTATAACGTATAACGTATAACGTATAACGTATAACGTATAACGTATAACGTATATCGTATAACGTATAACGTATAACGTATAACGTATAACGTATAACGTATAATGTATAACGTATAACTTATAACGTATAACGTATAACCTATGACGTATAACGTATAACGTATAACGTATAACATGTAATGTATAACGTATAACGTATAATGTATAACGTATAACGTATAACGTATAACGTATAACGTATAACATGTAATGTATAACGTATAACGTATAATGTATAACGTATAACGTATAACGTATAACGTAAAACGTATAACGAATAACGTATAACGTATAACGTATAACGTATAACGTATAACGTATAACGTATAACGTATAACGTATAAAGTATAACGTATAACGTATAACGTATAACGTATAACGTATAACGTATAACGTACAACGTATAACGTATAACGTATAACATATAACGTATAACGTATAACGTATAACGTATAACGTATAACGTATAACGTATAACGTATAACGTATGACGTATAACGTATGACGTATAACGTATAACGTATAACGTATAACGTATAACGTATAACGTACAACATGTAATGTATAACGTATAACGTATAACGTATAACGTATAACGTATAACGTATAACGTATAACGTATAACGTATAACGTATAACGTATAACGTATAACGTATAACGTATAACGTATAACGTATAACGTATAACATGTAATGTATAACGTATAACGTATAATGTATAACGTATAACGTATAACGTATAACGTATATCGTATAACGTATAACGTATAACGTATAACATGTAACGTACAACGTATAATGTATACCGTATAACGTATAACTAACAACGTATAACGTATAACGCATAACGTATAACGTATAACGTATAACGTGTAACGTATAACGTATAACGTATAACGCATAACGTATAACGTATAACGTATAACCTATGACGTATAACGTATAACGTATAACGTATAACGTATAACGTATAACGTATAACGTATAACGTATAACCTATGACGTATAACGTGTAACGTATAACGTATAACGTATAACGTATAACGTATAACGTATAACATATAACGTATAACGTATGACGTATAACGTATAACGTATAACGTATAACGTATAACGTATAACGTATGACGTATAATGTAGAACGTATAACATGTAACGTATAGCATATAACGTATAACGTATAACGTATAACGTATAACGTATAACTAATAACGTATAACGTATAACGAATATCGTACAACGTATAACGCATAACGTATAACGTATAACGTATAACGTATAACGCATAACGTATAACGTATAACGTATAACGTATAACGTATAACGTATAACGTATAACGTATAACGTATAACGTATAACGTATAACGTATAACGTATAACGTATAACGTATAACGTATAACGTATAACGTATAACGTATAACGTATAACGTATAACGTATAACGTATAACGTATAACGTATAACGTATAACGTATAACGTATAACGTATAACGTATAACGTATAATGTATAACGTATAACGTATAACGTATAACGTATAACGTATAACGTATAAACTATGACGTATAACGTATAACGTATAACGTATAACTTGTAACGAAAGACGTATAACGAATATCGTAAAACGTATGACGCATTACATACTACATATAACGTATAACGTTCAACGTATAACCTATGACGTATAACATGTAACGTACAACGTATAACGTATACCGCATAACGTATAACTAATAACGTATAACGTATAACGAATATCGTACAACGTATAACGCATAACGTATAACGTATAACGTATAACGTATAACGTATAACGCATAACGTATAACGTATAACGTATAACCTATGACGTATAACGTATAACGTATAACGTATAACGTATAACGTATAACGTATAACGTATAACGTATAACGTATAACGTATAACGTATAACGTATTTCGTATAACGTATAACGTATAACGAATAACGTAAAACGTATAACGCATAATGTATAACGTATAACGTATAACGTATAACGTACAACCTATGACGTATAACGTATAACGTATAACGTATAACTTGTAACGAAAAACGTATAACGAATAACGAAAAACGTATGACGCATTACATGCTACGTATAACGTATAACGTTCAACGTATAACCTATGACGTATAACGTATATCTTGTAACGTATAACGTATAACGTATAACGTATAACCTATAACGTATAACGTATAACGTATAACGTATAACGTATAACGTATAACGTATAACGTATAACGTATAACGTATTAAGTATAACGTATAACGTATAACGTATAACGTATAACGTATAACGTATAACGTATAACGTATAACATATAACGTATAACGTATAACGTATAACGTATAACGTATAACGTATAACGTATAACGTATAACGTATAACGTATAACGTATAACGTATAACGTATGACGTATAACGTATAACGTATAACGTATAACATATAACGTATAACCTATGACGTATAACGTATAACGTATAACGTATAACGTACAACGTATAACGTATAACGTATAACATATAACGTATAACGTATAACGTATAACGTATAACGTATAACGTATAACGTATAACGTATAACGTATAACGTATAACGTATAACGTATAACGTACAACGTATAACGTATAACGTATAACGTATAATGTATAACGTATAACGTATAACGTATAACGTATAACCTATGACGTATAACGTATAACGTATAACGTATAACATGTAATGTATAACGTATAACGTATAATGTATAACGTATAACGTATAACGTATAACGTATAACGTATAACATGTAATGTATAACGTATAACGTATAATGTATAACGTATAACGTATAACGTATAACGTAAAACGTATAACGAATAACGTATAACGTATAACGTATAACGTATAACGTATAACGTATAACGTATAAAGTATAACGTATAACGTATAACGTATAACGTATAACGTATAACGTATAACGTACAACGTATAACGTATAACGTATAACATATAACGTATAACGTATAACGTATAACGTATAACGTATAACGTATAACGTATAACGTATAACGTATGACGTATAACGTATAACGTATAACGTATAACGTATAACGTATAACCTATGACGTATAACGTATAACGTATAAAGTATAACGTATAACGTATAACGTATAACGTATAACGTATAACGTATATCGTATATCGTAAAACGTATAACGTATAACGTATAACGTATAACGTATAACGTATAACGTATAACGTATAACGTATTACGTATAACGTATAACGTATAACGTATAACGTATAACGTATAACGTATAACGTATAACGTATAACGTATAACGTATAATGTATAACGTATAACTTATAACGTATAACGTATAACGTATAACGTATAATGTATAACGTATAACGTATAACGTATAACGTATAAAGTATAACGTATAACGTATAACGTATAACGTATAACGTATAACGTATAACGTATAACATGTAATGTATAACGTATAACGTATAATGTATAACGTATAACGTATAACGTATAACGTAAAACGTATAACGAATAACGTATAACGTATAAAGTATAACGTATAACGTATAACGTATAACGTATAAAGTATAACGTATAACGCATAACGTATGACGTATAACGTATGACGTATAACGTATAACGTATAACGTATAACGTATAACGTATAACCTATGACGTATAACGTATAACGTATAAAGTATAACGTATAACGTATAACGTATAACGTATAACGTATAACGTGTATCGTATATCGTAAAACGTATAACGTATAACGTATAACGTATAACGTATAACGTAAAACGTATAACGTATAACGTATAATGTATAACGTATAACGTATAACGTATAACGTCTAATGTATAACGTATAACGTATAACGTATAACGTATAACGTATAACGTATAACGTATAACGTATAACGTATAACGTATAACGTATAACATGTAATGTATAACGTATAACGTATAATGTATAACGTATAACGTATAACGTATAACGTAAAACGTATAACGAATAACGTATAACGTATAACGTATAACGTATAACGTATAACGTATAACGTATAACGTATAAAGTATATCGTATATCGTACGTATAACGTATAACGTATAACGTATAACGTATAACGTATAACGTATAACGTATAACGTATAACGTATTACGTATAACGTATAACGTATAACGTATAACGTATAACGTATAACGTATAACGTATAACGTATAACGTATAACGTATAACGTATAACGTATAACGTATAATGTATAACGTATAACGTATAACGTATAACGTATAACGTATAACGTATAATGTATAACGTATAACGTATAACGTATAACGTCTAATGTATAACGTATAACGTATAACGTATAACGTATGACGTATAACGTATAACGTATAACGTATAACGTATAACATGTAATGTATAACGTATAACGTATAATGTATAACGTATAACGTATAACGTATAGCGTAAAACGTATAACGAATAACGTATAACGTATAACGTATAACGTATAACGTATAACGTATAACGTATAAAGTATAACGTATAACGTATAACCTATGACGTATAACGAATAACGTATAACGTATAACGTATAACGTATAACGTATAACGTATAACGTATAAAGTATAACGTATAACGTATAACCTATGACGTATAACGTATAACGTACAACGTATAACGTATAACGTATAACGTATAACATGTAATGTATAACGTATAACGTATAATGTATAACGTATAACGTATAACGTATAACGCATAACGTATAACGTATGACGTATAACGTATGACGTATAACGTATAACGTATAACGTATAACGTATAACGTATAACCTATGACGTATAACGTATAACGTATAAAGTATAATGTATAACGTATAACGTATAACGTATAACGTATAACGTATAACGTATATCGTATATCGTAAAACGTATAACGTATAACGTATAACGTATAACGTATAACATGTAATGTATAACGTATAACGTATAACGTATAACGTATAACGTATAACGTATAACGTATAACGTATAACGTATAACGTATAACGTATAACGTATAACGTATAACGTATAACGTATAACGTATAACGTATAATGTATAACGTATAACGTATAACGTATAACGTATAACGTATAACATGTAATGTATAACGTATAACGTATAATGTATAACGTATAACATGTAATGTATAACGTATAACGTATAACGTATAACGTATAACGTATAACGTATAACCTATGACGTATAACGTATAACGTATAACGTATAACATGTAATGTATAACGTATAACGTATAATGTATAACGTATAACGTATAACGTATAACGTATAACGTATAACATGTAATGTATAACGTATAACGTATAATGTATAACGTATAACGTATAACGTATAACGTAAAACGTATAACGAATAACGTATAACGTATAACGTATAACGTATAACGTATAACGTATAACGTATAACGTATAAAGTATAACGTATAACGTATAACGTATAACGTATAACGTATAACGTATAACGTACAACGTATAACGTATAACGTATAACATATAACGTATAACGTATTACGTATAACGTATAACGTATAACGTATAACGTATAACGTATAACGTATGACGTATAACGTATGACGTATAACGTATAACGTATAACGTATAACGTATAACGTATAACGTACAACATGTAATGTATAACGTATAACGTATAACGTATAACGTATAACGTATAACGTATAACGTATAACGTATAACGTATAACGTATAACGTATAACGTATAACGTATAACGTATAACGTATAACGTATAACGTATAACGTATAAAGTATAACATGTAATGTATAACGTATAACGTATAATGTATAACGTATAACGTATAACGTATAACGTATATCGTATAACGTATAACGTATAACGTATAACATGTAACGTACAACGTATAATGTATACCGTATAACGTATAACTAACAACGTATAACGTATAGCGCATAACGTATAACGTATAACGTATAACGTGTAACGTATAACGTATAACGTATAACGCATAACGTATAACGTATAACGTATAACCTATGACGTATAACGTATAACGTATAACGTATAACGTATAACGTATAACGTATAACGTATAACGTATAACCTATGACGTATAACGTGTAACGTATAACGTATAACGTATAACGTATAACGTATAACGTATAACATATAACGTATAACGTATGACGTATAACGTATAACGTATAACGTATAACGTATAACGTATAACGTATGACGTATAATGTAGAACGTATAACATGTAACGTATAGCATATAACGTATAACGTATAACGTATAACGTATAACGTATAACGTTTAACGTATAACATGTAATGTATAACGTATAATGTATAGCGTATAACGTATAACGTATAACGTATAACGAATATCGTAGAACGTATAACGCATAACGTATAACGTATAACGTATAACGTATAACGTATAACGTATAACGTATAACGTATAACGTATAACGTATAACGTATAACGTATAACGTATAACGTATAACGTATAACGTATAATGTATAACGTATAACGTATAACGTATAACGTATAACGTATAACATGTAATGTATAACGTATAACGTATAATGTATAACGTATAACATGTAATGTATAACGTATAACGTATAACGTATAACGTATAACGTATAACGTATAACCTATGACGTATAACGTATAACGTATAACGTATAACATGTAATGTATAACGTATAACGTATAATGTATAACGTATAACGTATAACGTATAACGTATAACGTATAACATGTAATGTATAACGTATAACGTATAATGTATAACGTATAACGTATAACGTATAACGTATAACGTAAAACGTATAACGAATAACGTATAACGTATAACGTATAACGTATAACGTATAACGTATAACGTATAACGTATAAAGTATAACGTATAACGTATAACGTATAACGTATAACGTATAACGTATAACGTACAACGTATAACGTATAACGTATAACATATAACGTATAACGTATAACGTATAACGTATAACGTATAACGTATAACGTATAACGTATAACGTATGACGTATAACGTATGACGTATAACGTATAACGTATAACGTATAACGTATAACGTATAACGTACAACATGTAATGTATAACGTATAACGTATAACGTATAACGTATAACGTATAACGTATAACGTATAACGTATAACGTATAACGTATAACGTATAACGTATAACGTATAACGTATAACGTATAACGTATAACGTATAAAGTATAACATGTAATGTATAACGTATAACGTATAATGTATAACGTATAACGTATAACGTATAACGTATATCGTATAACGTATAACGTATAACGTATAACATGTAACGTACAACGTATAATGTATACCGTATAACGTATAACTAACAACGTATAACGTATAGCGCATAACGTATAACGTATAACGTATAACGTGTAACGTATAACGTATAACGTATAACGCATAACGTATAACGTATAACGTATAACCTATGACGTATAACGTATAACGTATAACGTATAACGTATAACGTATAACGTATAACGTATAACGTATAACCTATGACGTATAACGTGTAACGTATAACGTATAACGTATAACGTATAACGTATAACGTATAACATATAACGTATAACGTATGACGTATAACGTATAACGTATAACGTATAACGTATAACGTATAACGTATGACGTATAATGTAGAACGTATAACATGTAACGTATAGCATATAACGTATAACGTATAACGTATAACGTATAACGTATAACGTTTAACGTATAACATGTAATGTATAACGTATAATGTATAGCGTATAACGTATAACGTATAACGTATAACGAATATCGTAGAACGTATAACGCATAACGTATAACGTATAACGTATAACGTATAACGTATAACGTATATCGTATAACGTATAACATATAACGAATAACGTAAAACGCAAAACGTATAACGTATAACGTATAACGTATAACGTATAACTAATAACGTATAACGTATAACGAATATCGTACAACGTATAACGCATAACGTATAACGTATAACGTATAACGTATAACGCATAACGTATAACGTATAACGTATAACGTATAACGTATAACGTATAACGTATAACGTATAACGCATAACGTATAACGTATAACGTATAACGTATAACGTATAACGTATAACGTATAACGTATAACGTATAACGTATAACGTATAACGTATAACGTATAACGTATAACGTATAACGTATAACGTATAACGTATAACGTATAATGTATAACGTATAACGTATAACGTATAACGTATAACGTATAACGTATAACGTATAAACTATGACGTATAACGTATAACGTATAACGTATAACTTGTAACGAAAGACGTATAACGAATATCGTAAAACGTATGAGGCATTACATACTACATATAACGTATAACGTTCAACGTATAACCTATGACGTATAACATGTAACGTACAACGTATAACGTATACCGCATAACGTATAACTAATAACGTATAACGTATAACGAATATCGTACAACGTATAACGCATAACGTATAACGTATAACGTATAACGTATAACGTATAACGCATAACGTATAACGTATAACGTATAACCTATGACGTATAACGTATAACGTATAACGTATAACGTATAACGTATAACGTATAACGTATAACGTATAACGTATTTCGTATAACGTATAACGTATAACGAATAACGTAAAACGTATAACGCATAATGTATAACGTATAACGTATAACGTATAACGTACAACCTATGACGTATAACGTATAACGTATAACGTATAACTTGTAACGAAGAACGTATAACGAATAACGAAAAACGTATGACGCATTACATGCTACGTATAACGTATAACGTTCAACGTATAACCTATGACGTATAACGTTTAACGTATAACATGTAATGTATAACGTATAATGTATAGCGTATAACGTATAACGTATAACGTATAACGAATATCGTAGAACGTATAACGCATAACGTATAACGTATAACGTATAACGTATAACGTATAACGTATATCGTATAACGTATAACATATAACGAATAACGTAAAACGCAAAACGTATAACGTATAACGTATAACGTATAACGTATAACTAATAACGTATAACGTATAACGAATATCGTACAACGTATAACGCATAACGTATAACGTATAACGTATAACGTATAACGCATAACGTATAACGTATAACGTATAACGTATAACGTATAACGTATAACGTATAACGTATAACGCATAACGTATAACGTATAACGTATAACGTATAACGTATAACGTATAACGTATAACGTATAACGTATAACGTATAACGTATAACGTATAACGTATAACGTATAACGTATAACGTATAACGTATAACGTATAACGTATAATGTATAACGTATAACGTATAACGTATAACGTATAACGTATAACGTATAACGTATAAACTATGACGTATAACGTATAACGTATAACGTATAACTTGTAACGAAAGACGTATAACGAATATCGTAAAACGTATGAGGCATTACATACTACATATAACGTATAACGTTCAACGTATAACCTATGACGTATAACATGTAACGTACAACGTATAACGTATACCGCATAACGTATAACTAATAACGTATAACGTATAACGAATATCGTACAACGTATAACGCATAACGTATAACGTATAACGTATAACGTATAACGTATAACGCATAACGTATAACGTATAACGTATAACCTATGACGTATAACGTATAACGTATAACGTATAACGTATAACGTATAACGTATAACGTATAACGTATAACGTATAACGTATAACGTATAACGTATAACGTATAACGTATAACGTATGACGTATAACGTATAACGTATAACGTATAACGTATAACGTATAACCTATGACGTATAACGTATAACGTATAAAGTATAACGTATAACGTATAACGTATAACGTATAACGTATAACGTATATCGTATATCGTAAAACGTATAACGTATAACGTATAACGTATAACGTATAACGTATAACGTATAACGTATAACCTATGACGTATAACGTATAACGTATAACGTATAACATGTAATGTATAACGTATAACGTATAATGTATAACGTATAACGTATAACGTATAACGTATAACGTATAACATGTAATGTATAACGTATAACGTATAATGTATAACGTATAACGTATAACGTATAACGTAAAACGTATAACGAATAACGTATAACGTATAACGTATAACGTATAACGTATAACGTATAACGTATAACGTATAAAGTATAACGTATAACGTATAACGTATAACGTATAACGTATAACGTATAACGTACAACGTATAACGTATAACGTATAACATATAACGTATAACGTATAACGTATAACGTATAACGTATAACGTATAACGTATAACGTATAACGTATGACGTATAACGTATAACGTATAACGTATAACGTATAACGTATAACCTATGACGTATAACGTATAACGTATAAAGTATAACGTATAACGTATAACGTATAACGTATAACGTATAACGTATATCGTATATCGTAAAACGTATAACGTATAACGTATAACGTATAACGTATAACGTATAACGTATAACGTATAACGTATTACGTATAACGTATAACGTATAACGTATAACGTATAACGTATAACGTATAACGTATAACGTATAACGTATAACGTATAATGTATAACGTATAACTTATAACGTATAACGTATAACGTATAACGTATAATGTATAACGTATAACGTATAACGTATAACGTATAAAGTATAACGTATAACGTATAACGTATAACGTATAACGTATAACGTATAACGTATAACATGTAATGTATAACGTATAACGTATAATGTATAACGTATAACGTATAACGTATAACGTAAAACGTATAACGAATAACGTATAACGTATAAAGTATAACGTATAACGTATAACGTATAACGTATAAAGTATAACGTATAACGCATAACGTATGACGTATAACGTATGACGTATAACGTATAACGTATAACGTATAACGTATAACGTATAACCTATGACGTATAACGTATAACGTATAAAGTATAACGTATAACGTATAACGTATAACGTATAACGTATAACGTATATCGGATATCGTAAAACGTATAACGTATAACGTATACGTATAACGTATAACATGTAATGTATAACGTATAACGTATAATGTATAACGTATAACGTATAACGTATAACGTATAACGTATAACATGTAATGTATAACGTATAACGTATAATGTATAACGTATAACGTATAACGTATAACGTAAAACGTATAACGAATAACGTATAACGTATAAAGTATAACGTATAACGTATAACGTATAACGTATAACGTATAAAGTATAACGTGTAACGTATAACGTATGACGTATAACGTATGACGTATAACGTATAACGTATAACGTATAACGTATAACGTATAACGTATAACGTATAACGTATAACCTATGACGTATAACGTATAACGTATAAAGGTTAACATATAACGTATAACGTATAACGTATAACGTATAACGTATAACGTATATCGTATATCGTAAAACGTATAACGTATAACGTATAACGTATAACGTATAACGTATAACGTATAACGTATGACGTATAACGTATTACGTATAAAGTATAACGTATAACGTATAACGTATAACGTATAACGTATAACGTATAACGTATAACGTATAACGTATAATGTATAACGTATAACGTATAACGTATAACGTATAACGCATAACGTATAATGTATAACGTATAACGTATAACGTATAACGTATAACGTATAACGTATAACGTATAACGTATAACGTATAACGTATAACGTATAACGTATAACGTATAACGTATAACGTATAACGTATAACGTATAACGTATAACGTATAACGTATAACGTATAACGTATAACGTATAATGTATAACGTATAACGTATAACGTATAACGTATAACCTATGACGTATAACGTATAACGTACAACGTATAACGTATACCGTATAACGTATAACGTATAACGTATAACGTATAACGTATAACGTATAACCTATGACGTATAACGTATAACGTATAACGTATAACGTATAACGTATAACGTATAAAGTATAACGTATAACGTATAACGTATAACGTATAACGTATAACGTATAACGTACAACGTATAACGTATAACGTATAACATATAACGTATAACGTATAACGTATAACGTATAACGTATAACGTATAACGTATAACGTATAACGTATAACGTATAACGTATAACATGTAATGTATAACGTATAACGTATAATGTATAACGTATAACGTATAACGTATAACGTATAACGTAAAACGTATAACGAATAACGTATAACGAATAAAGTATAACGTATAACGTATAACGTATAACGTATAACGTATAACGTATTACGTATAACGTATAACGTATTACGTATAACGTATAACGTATAACGTATAACATATAACGTATAACGTATAACGTATAATGTATAACGTATAACGTATAACGTATAACGTATAACGTATAACGCATAACGTATAATGTATAACGTATAACGTATAACGTATAACGTATAACGTATAACGTATAACGTATAACGTATAACGTATAACGTATAACGTATAACGTATAACGTATAACGTATAACGTATAACGTATAACGTATAACGTATAACGTATAACGTATAACGTATAACGTATAATGTATAACGTATAACGTATAACGTATAACGTATAACCTATGACGTATAACGTATAACGTACAACGTATAACGTATACCGTATAACGTATAACGTATAACGTATAACGTATAACAGGTAATGTATAACCTATAACGTATAATGTATAACGTATAACGTATAACGTATAACGTAAAACGTATAACGAATAACGTATAACGTATAAAGTATAACGTATAACGTATAACGTATAACGTATAAAGTATAACGTATAACGTATAACGTATGACGTATAACGTATGACGTATAACGTATAACGAATAACGTATAACGTATAAAGTATAACGTATAACGTATAACGTATAACGTATAAAGTATAACGTATAACGTATAACGTATGACGTATAACGTATGACGTATAACGTATAACGTATAACGTATAACGTATAACGTATAACGTATAACGTATAACCTATGACGTATAACGTATAACGTATAAAGTATAACGTATAACGTATAACGTATAACGTATAACGTATAACGTATAACCTATGACGTATAACGTATAACGTATAAAGTATAACGTATAACGTATAACGTATAACGTATAACGTATAACGTATAACGTATAACGTATAACGTATAACGTATAACGTATAACGTATAACGTATAACGTATAACGTATAAAGTATAACGTATAACGTATAACGTATAACGTATAACGTATAACGTATAACGTACAACGTATAACGTATAACGTATAACATATAACGTATAACGTATAACGTATAACGTATAACGTATAACGTATAACGTATAACGTATAACGTATGACGTATAACGTATGACGTATAACGTATAACGTATAACGTATAACGTATAACGTATAACGTGCAACATGTAATGTATAACGTATAACGTATAACGTATAACGTATAACGTATAACGTATAACGTATAACGTATAACGTATAACGTATAACGTATAACGTATAACGTATAACGTATAACGTATAACGTATAACGTATAACGTATAACGTATAACATGTAATGTATAACGTATAACGTATAATGTATAACGTATAACGTATAACGTATAACGTAAAACGTATAACGAATAACGTATAACGTATAAAGTATAACGTATAACGTATAACGTATAACGTATAAAGTATAACGTATAACGTATAACGTATGACGTATAACGTATGACGTATAACGTATAACGTATAACGTATAACGTATAACGTATAACGTATAACGTATAACCTATGACGTATAACGTATAACGTATAAAGTGTAACATATAACGTATAACGTATAACGTATAACGTATAACGTATAACGTATATCGTATATCGTAAAACGTATAACGTATAACGTATAACGTATAACGTATACGTATAACGTATGACGTATAACGTATACGTATAAAGTATAACGTATAACGTATAACGTATAACGTATAACGTATAACGTATAACGTATAACGTATAACGTATAATGTATAACGTATAACGTATAACGTATAACGTATAACGCATAACGTATAATGTATAACGTATAACGTATAACGTATAACGTATAACGTATAACGTATAACGTATAACGTATAACGTATAACGTATAACGTATAACGTATAACGTATAACGTATAACGTATAACGTATAACGTATAACGTATAACGTATAATGTATAACGTATAACGTATAACGTATAACGTATAACCTATGACGTATAACGTATAACGTACAACGTATAACGTATACCGTATAACGTATAACGTATAACGTATAACGTATAACGTATAACATGTAATGTATAACCTATAACGTATAACGTATAACGTATAACGTATAACGTATAACGTATAACGTATAACGTATAACGTATAACGTATAACGTATAACGTATAACGTATAACGTATAACGTATAACGTATAACGTATAACGTATAACGTATAACGTATAACGTATAACGTATAACGTATAACCTATGACGTATAACGTATAACGTATAAAGTGTAACATATAACGTATAACGTATAACGTATAACGTATAACGTATAACGTATATCGTATATCGTAAAACGTATAACGTATAACGTATAACGTATAACGTATAACGTATAACGTATGACGTATAACGTATTACGTATAAAGTATAACGTATAACGTATAACGTATAACGTATAACGTATAACGTATAACGTATAACGTATAACGTATAACGTATAACATGTAATGTATAACCTATAACGTATAACGTATAACGTATAACGTATAACGTATAACGTATAACGTATAACGTATAACGTATAACGTATAACGTATAACGTATAACGTATAACGTATAACGTATAACGTATAACGTATAACGTATAACGTATAACGTATAACGTATAACGTATAACGTATAATGTATAACGTATAACGTATAACGTATAACGTATAACCTATGACGTATAACGTATAACGTACAACGTATAACGTATACCGTATAACGTATAACGTATAACGTATAACGTATAACAGGTAATGTATAACCTATAACGTATAATGTATAACGTATAACGTATAACGTATAACGTATAACGTATAACACGTAATGTATAACGTATAACGTATAATGTATAACGTATAACGTATAACGTATAACGTATAACCTATGACGTATAACGTATAACGTATAACGTATAACATGTAATGTATAACGTATAACGTATAACGTATAACGTATAACGTATAACGTATAACGTATAACGTATAACGTATAACGTATAACGTATAACGTATAATGTATAACGTATAACGTATAACGTATAACGTATAACCTATGACGTTTAACGTATAACGTATAACGTATAACATGTAATGTATAACGTATAACGTATAATGTATAACGTATAACGTATAACGTATAACGTAAAACGTATAACGAATAACGTATAACGTATAACGTATAACGTATAACGTATAACGTATAACGTATAACGTATAACGTATAACGTATAACGTATAAAGTATAACGTATAACGTATAACGTATAACGTATAACGTATAACGTATAACGTACAACGTATAACGTATAACGTATAACATATAACGTATAACGTATAACGTATAACGTATAACGTATAACGTATAACGTATAACGTATAACGTATGACGTATAACGTATGACGTATAACGTATAACGTATAACGTATAACGTATAACGTATAACGTGCAACATGTAATGTATAACGTATAACGTATAACGTATAACGTACAACGTATAACGTATAACGTATAACGTATAACGTATAACGTATAACGTATAACGTATAACGTATAACGTATAACGTATAACGTATAACATGTAATGTATAACGTATAACGTATAATGTATAACGTATAACGTATAACGTATAACGTACAACGTATAACGTATAACGTAAAACGTATAACGAATAACGTATAACGTATAACGTATAACGTATAACGTATAACGTATAACGTATAAAGTATAACGTATAACGTATAACGTATAACGTATAACGTACAACGTATAACGTATAACGTATAACGTATAACGTATAATGTATAACGTATAACGTATAACGTATAACGTAAAACGTATAACGAATAACGTATAACGTATAAAGTATAACGTATAACGTATAACGTATAACGTATAACGTATAAAGTATAACGTATAACGTATAACGTATGACGTATAACGTATGACGTATAACGTATAACGTATAACGTATAACGTATAACGTATAACGTATAACCTATGACGTATAACGTATAACGTATAAAGTATAACGTATAACGTATAACGTATAACGTATAACGTATAACGTATATCGTATATCGTATATCGTAAAACGTATAACGTATAACGTATAACGTATAACGTATAACGTATAACGTATAACGTATTACGTATAACGTATAACGTATAACGTATAACGTATAACGTATAACGTATAACGTATAACGTATAACGTATAACGTATAACGTATAACGTATAACGTATAACGTATAACGTATAACGTATAACGTATAACGTATAACATGTAATGTATAACGTATAATGTATAACGTATAACGTATAACGTATAACGTAAAACGTATAACGAATAACGTATAACGTATAACGTATAACGTATAACGTATAACGTATAGCGTATAACGTATAACGTATAAAGTATAACGTATAACGTATAACGTATAACGTATAACGTATAACGTATAACGTACAACGTATAACGTATAACGTATAACATATAACGTATAACGTATAACGTATAACGCATCACGAATAAGGTATGACCTATAACGTATAACGTATAACGTATAACGTAGAACGTATAACGTATATCGTATAACGTATAACGTATAACGTATAACGTATAACGTATAACGTAGAACGTATAACGTATAACGTATAACGTATAACGTATGACGTATAACGTATGACGTATAACGTATAACGTATAACGTATAACGTATAACGTATAACGTGCAACATGTAATGTATAACGTATAACGTATAACGTATAACGTATAACGTATAACGTATAACGTATAACGTATAACGTATAACGTATAACGTATAACGTATAACGTATAACGTATAACGTATAACGTATAACGTATAACGTATAACGTATAACATGTAATGTATAACGTATAACGTATAATGTATAACGTATAACGTATAACGTATAACGTAAAACGTATAACGAATAACGTATAACGTATAAAGTATAACGTATAACGTATAACGTATAACGTATAAAGTATAACGTATAACGTATAACGTATGACGTATAACGTATGACGTATAACGTATAACGTATAACGTATAACGTATAACGTATAACGTATAACGTATAACCTATGACGTATAACGTATAACGTATAAAGTGTAACATATAACGTATAACGTATAACGTATAACGTATAACGTATAACGTATATCGTATATCGTAAAACGTATAACGTATAACGTATAACGTATAACGTATAACGTATAACGTATGACGTATAACGTATTACGTATAAAGTATAACGTATAACGTATAACGTATAACGTATAACGTATAACGTATAACGTATAACGTATAACGTATAATGTATAACGTATAACGTATAACGTATAACGTATAACGCATAACGTATAATGTATAACGTATAACGTATAACGTATAACGTATAACGTATAACGTATAACGTATAACGTATAACGTATAACGTATAACGTATAACGTATAACGTATAACGTATAACGTATAACGTATAACGTATAACGTATAACGTATAACGTATAACGTATAACGTATAACGTATAATGTATAACGTATAACGTATAACGTATAACGTATAACCTATGACGTATAACGTATAACGTACAACGTATAACGTATACCGTATAACGTATAACGTATAACGTATAACGTATAACGTATAACATGTAATGTATAACCTATAACGTATAATGTATAACGTATAACGTATAACGTATAACGTATAACGTATAACATGTAATGTATAACGTATAACGTATAATGTATAACGTATAACGTATAACGTATAACGTACAACGTATAACGAATAACGTATAACGTATAACGTATAACGTATAACGTATAACGTATAACGTATAACGTATAACGTAATACGTATAATGCATAACGTATAACATGTAATGTATAACGTATAACGTATAACGTATAACGTATAACGTATAACGTATAACGTATAACGTATAACGTATAACGTATAACGTATAATGTATAACGTATAACGTATAACGTATAACGTATAACCTATGACGTATAACGTATAACGTATAACGTATAACATGTAATGTATAACGTATAACGTATAATGTATAACGTATAACGTATAACGTATAACGTATAACGTATAACGTATAACATGTAATGTACAACATGTAATGTATAACGTATAACGTATAACGTATAACGTATAACGTATAACGTATAACGTATAACGTATAACGTATAACGTATAACGTATAACGTATAACGTATAACGTATAACGTATAACGTGTAACGTATAACGTATAACGTATAACGTATAACATGTAATGTATAACGTATAACGTATAATGTATAACGTATAACGTATAACGTATAACGTAAAACGTATAACGAATAACGTATAACGTATAAAGTATAACGTATAACATGTAATGTATAACGTATAACGTATAATGTATAACGTATAACGTATAACGTATAACGTAAAACGTATAACGAATAACGTATAACGTATAACGTATAACGTATAACGTATAACGTATAACGTATAAAGTATAACGTATAACGTATAACGTATAACGTATAACGTACAACGTATAACGTATAACGTATAACGTATAACGTATAACGTATAACGTATACCGTATAACGTATAACGTATAACGTATAACGTATAACGTATAACGTATAACGTATAACGTATAACGTATAACATGTAATGTACAACATGTAATGTATAACGTATAACGTATAACGTATAACGTATAACGTATAACGTATAACGTATAACGTATAACGTATAACGTATAACGTATAACGTATAACGTGTAACGTATAACGTATAACGTATAACGTATAACATGTAATGTATAACGTATAACGTATAATGTATAACGTATAACGTATAACGTATAACGTAAAACGTATAACGAATAACGTATAACGTATAAAGTATAACGTATAACGTATAACGTATAACGTATAAAGTATAACGTATAACGTATAACGTATGACGTATAACGTATGACGTATAACGTATAACGTATAACGTATAACGTATAACGTATAACGTATAACGTATAACCTATGACGTATAACGTATAACGTATAAAGTATAACGTATAACGTATAACGTATAACGTATAACGTATAACGTATAACCTATGACGTATAACGTATAACGTATAAAGTATAACGTATAACGTATAACGTATAACGTATAACGTATAACGTATATCGTATATCGTAAAACGTATAACGTATAACGTATGACGTATAACGTATGACGTATAACGTATAACGTATAACGTATAACGTATAACGTATAACGTACAACATGTAATGTATAACGTATAACGTATAACGTATAACGTATAACGTATAACGTATAACGTATAACGTATAACGTATAACGTATAACGTATAACGTATAACGTATAACGTGTAACGTATAACGTATAACGTATAACGTATAACATGTAATGTATAACGTATAACGTATAATGTATAACGTATAACGTATAACGTATAACGTAAAACGTATAACGAATAACGTATAACGTATAAAGTATAACGTATAACGTATAACGTATAACGTATAAAGTATAACGTATAACGTATAACGTATGACGTATAACGTATGACGTATAACGTATAACGTATAACGTATAACGTATAACGTATAACGTATAACCTATGACGTATAACGTATAACGTATAAAGTATAACGTATAACGTATAACGTATAACGTATAACGTATAACGTATATCGTATATCGTAAAACGTATAACGTATAACGTATAACGTATAACGTATAACGTATAACGTATAACGTATAACGTATTACGTATAACGTATAACGTATAACGTATAACGTATAACGTATAACGTATAACGTATAACGTATAACGTATAACGTATAACGTATAACGTATAACGTATAACGTATAACGTATAACGTATAACGTATAACGTATAACATGTAATGTATAACGTATAACGTATAATGTATAACGTATAACGTATAACGTATAACGTACAACGTATAACGTATAACGTATAACGTATAACGTATAACGTATAACGTATAACATGTAATGTATAACGTATAACGTATAACGTGTAACGTATAACGTATAACGTATAACGTATAACATGTAATGTATAACGTATAACGTATAATGTATAACGTATAACGTATAACGTATTACGTATAACGTATAACGTATAACGTATAACGTATAACGTATAACGTATAACGTATAACGTATAACGTATAACGTATAACGTATAACGTATAACGTATAACGTATAACGTATAACGTATAACGTATAACGTATAACGTATAACGTATAACATGTAATGTATAACGTATAACGTATAATGTATAACGTATAACGTATAACGTATAACGTACAACGTATAACGTATAACGTAAAACGTATAACGAATAACGTATAACGTATAACGTATAACGTATAACGTATAACGTATAACGTATAAAGTATAACGTATAACGTATAACGTATAACGTATAACGTACAACGTATAACGTATAACGTATAACGTATAACGTATAACGTATAACGTATAACGTATAACGTATAACGTATAACGTATAACGTATAACGTATAACGTATGACGTATAACGTATGACGTATAACGTATAACGTATAACGTATAACGTATAACGTATAACGTACAACATGTAATGTATAACGTATAACGTATAACGTATAACGTATAACGTATAACGTATAACGTATAACGTATAACGTATAACGTATAACGTATAACGTATAACGTATAACGTGTAACGTATAACGTATAACGTATAACGTATAACATGTAATGTATAACGTATAACGTATAATGTATAACGTATAACGTATAACGTATAACGTAAAACGTATAACGAATAACGTATAACGTATAAAGTATAACGTATAACGTATAACGTATAACGTATAAAGTATAACGTATAACGTATAACGTATGACGTATAACGTATGACGTATAACGTATAACGTATAACGTATAACGTATAACGTATAACGTATAACCTATGACGTATAACGTATAACGTATAAAGTATAACGTATAACGTATAACGTATAACGTATAACGTATAACGTATATCGTATATCGTAAAACGTATAACGTATAACGTATAACGTATAACGTATAACGTATAACGTATAACGTATAACGTATTACGTATAACGTATAACGTATAACGTATAACGTATAACGTATAACGTATAACGTATAACGTATAACGTATAACGTATAACGTATAACGTATAACGTATAACGTATAACGTATAACGTATAACGTATAACGTATAACATGTAATGTATAACGTATAACGTATAATGTATAACGTATAACGTATAACGTATAACGTACAACGTATAACGTATAACGTATAACGTATAACGTATAACGTATAACGTATAACATGTAATGTATAACGTATAACGTATAATGTTTAACGTATAACGTATAACGTATAACGTATAACATGTAATGTATAACGTATAACGTATAATGTATAACGTATAACGTATAACGTATAACGTAAAACGTATAACGAATAACGTATAACGTATAACGTATAACGTATAACGTATAACGTATAACGTATAAAGTATAACGTATAACGTATAACGTATAACGTATAACGTACAACGTATAACGTATAACGTATAACGTATAACGTATAACGTATAACGTATACCGTATAACGTATAACGTATAACGTATAACGTATAACGTATGACGTATAACGTATGACGTATAACGTATAACGTATAACGTATAACGTATAACGTATAACGTACAACATGTAATGTATAACGTATAACGTATAACGTATAACGTATAACGTATAACGTATAACGTATAACGTATAACGTATAACGTATAACGTATAACGTATAACGTATAACGTGTAACGTATAACGTATAACGTATAACGTATAACATGTAATGTATAACGTATAACGTATAATGTATAACGTGTAACGTATAACGTATAACGTAAAACGTATAATGAATAACGTATAACGTATAAAGTATAACGTATAACGTATAACGTATAACGTATAAAGTATAACGTATAACGTATAACGTATGACGTATAACGTATGACGTATAACGTATAACGTATAACGTATAACGTATAACGTATAACGTATAACCTATGACGTATAACGTATAACGTATAAAGTATAACGTATAACGTATAACGTATAACGTATAACGTATAACGTATATCGTATATCGTAAAACGTATAACGTATAACGTATAACGTATAACGTATAACGTATAACGTATAACGTATAACGTATTACGTATAACGTATAACGTATAACGTATAACGTATAACGTATAAAGTATAACGTATAACGTATAACGTATAACGTATAACGTATAACGTATAACGTATAACGTATAACGTATAACGTATAACGTATAACGTATAACATGTAATGTATAACGTATAACGTATAATGTATAACGTATAACGTATAACGTATAACGTACAACGTATAACGTATAACGTAAAACGTATAACGAATAACGTATAACGTATAACGTATAACGTATAACGTATAACGTATAACGTATAAAGTATAACGTATAACGTATAACGTATAACGTATAACGTATAACGTACAACGTATAACGTATAACGTATAACGTATAACGTATAACGTATAACGTATAACGTATAACGTATAACGTATAACGTATAACGTATAACGTATGACGTATAACGTATGACGTATAACGTATAACGTATAACGTATAACGTATAACGTATAACGTACAACATGTAATGTATAACGTATAACGTATAACGTATAACGTATAACGTATAACGTATAACGTATAACGTATAACGTATAACGTATAACGTATAACGTATAACGTGTAACGTATAACGTATAACGTATAACGTATAACGTATAACGTATAACGTATGACGTATAACGTATGACGTATAACGTATAACGTATAACGTATAACGTATAACGTATAACGTACAACATGTAATGTATAACGTATAACGTATAACGTATAACGTATAACGTATAACGTATAACGTATAACGTATAACGTATAACGTATAACGTATAACGTATAACGTATAACATGTAATGTATAACGTATAACGTATAATGTATAACGTATAACGTATAACGTATAACGTACAACGTATAACGTATAACGTAAAACGTATAACGAATAACGTATAACGTATAACGTATAACGTATAACGTATAACGTATAACGTATAAAGTATAACGTATAACGTATAACGTATAACGTATAACGTACAACGTATAACGTATAACGTATAACGTATAACGTATAATGTATAACGTATAACGTATAACGTATAACGTAAAACGTATAACGAATAACGTATAACGTATAAAGTATAACGTATAACGTATAACGTATAACGTATAACGTATAAAGTATAACGTATAACGTATAACGTATGACGTATAACGTATGACGTATAACGTATAACGTATAACGTATAACGTATAACGTATAACGTATAACCTATGACGTATAACGTATAACGTATAAAGTATAACGTATAACGTATAACGTATAACGTATAACGTATAACGTATATCGTATATCGTATATCGTAAAACGTATAACGTATAACGTATAACGTATAACGTATAACGTATAACGTATAACGTATTACGTATAACGTATAACGTATAACGTATAACGTATAACGTATAACGTATAACGTATAACGTATAACGTATAACGTATAACGTATAACGTATAACGTATAACGTATAACGTATAACGTATAACGTATAACGTATAACATGTAATGTATAACGTATAATGTATAACGTATAACGTATAACGTATAACGTAAAACGTATAACGAATAACGTATAACGTATAACGTATAACGTATAACGTATAACGTATAGCGTATAACGTATAACGTATAAAGTATAACGTATAACGTATAACGTATAACGTATAACGTATAACGTATAACGTACAACGTATAACGTATAACGTATAACATATAACGTATAACGTATAACGTATAACGCATCACGAATAAGGTATGACCTATAACGTATAACGTATAACGTATAACGTAGAACGTATAACGTATATCGTATAACGTATAACGTATAACGTATAACGTATAACGTATAACGTAGAACGTATAACGTATAACGTATGACGTATCACGAATAAGGTATGACCTATAACGTATAACGTATAACGTATAACGTATGACGTATAACGTATAACGTATGACGTATAACGTATAACGTATAACGTATAACCTATAACTTATAACGTATAACGTATAACGTATGACGTATAACGTATAACGTATAACGTATAAACGATATAACCTATAACGTATAACGTATAACGTATAACGTATAACGTATAACGCATAAGGTATAACGTATAACGTATAACGTATAACGTATAACGTAGAACGTATAACGTAGAACGTATAACGTATATCGTATTACGTTTAACGTATAACGTATAACGTATAACGTATAACGTAGAACGTATAACGTATAACGTATGACGTATAACGTATAATGTATAACGTATAAACGATATAACCTATAACGTATAACGTATAACGTGTAACGTATAACGTATAACGTATAACGTATAACTTATAACGTATAACGTATAACGTATGACGTATAACGTATAACGTATTACGTGTAACGTATAACGTATAACGTATAACGTATAACGTAGAACGTATAACGTATATCGTATAACGTGTAACGTATAACGTATAACGTATAACGTATAACGTATAACGTATAACGTATAACGTATAACGTAGAACGTATAACGTATATCGTATAACGTGTAACGTATAACGTATAACGTATAACGTATAACGTATAACGTAGAACGTATAACGTATAACGTATGACGCATCACGAATAAGGTATGACCTATAACGTATAACGTATAACGTATAACGTATGACGTATAACGTATAACGTATGACGTATAACGTATAACGTATAACGTATAACCTATAACTTATAACGTATAACGTATAACGTATGACGTATAACGTATAACGTATAACGTATAAACGATATAACCTATAACGTATAACGTATAACGTATAACGTATAACGTATAACGTATAACGTAGAACGTATAACGTATAACGTATGACGTATAACGTATAATGTATAACGTATAAACGATATAACCTATAACGTATAACGTATAACGTATAACGTATAACGTATAACGTGTAACTTATAACGTATAACGTATAACGTATGACGTATAACGTATAACGTATTACGTATAACGTATAACGTATAACGTATAACGTATAACGTAGAACGTATAACGTATATCGTATAACGTGTAACGTATAACGTATTACGTATAACGTATAACGTATAACGTATAACGTAGAACGTATAACGTATAACGTATGACGCATCACGAATAAGGTATGACCTATAACGTATAACGTATAACGTATAACGTATGACGTATAACGTATAACGTATGACGTATAACGTATAACGTATAACGTATAACCTGTAACTTATAACGTATAACGTATAACGTATGACGTATAACGTATAACGTATAACGTATAAACGATATAACCTATAACGTATAACGTATAACGTATAACGTATAACGTATAACGTATAACTTATAACGTATAACGTATAACGTATAACGTATAACGTATAACGTATAACGTATAACGTATAACGTATAACGTATAACGTATAACGTATAACGTATAACGTATAACGTATAACGTATAACGTATAACGTGTAACTTATATTGTATATCGTATAACGTATAACGTATGACGTATAACGTATAACGTATAACGTATAAACGATATAACCTATAACGTATAACGTATAACGTATAACGTATAACGTATAACTTATAACGTATAACGTATAACGTATAACGTATTACGTGTAACGGATAACGTATAACGTATAACGTATAACGTATAACGTATAACGTATAACGTATAACGTATAACGTATAACGTATAACGTATAACGTATAACGTATAACGTATAACGTATAACGTATAACGTATAACGTATAACGTATAACGTATATTGTATATCGTATAACGTATAACGTATGACGTATCACGTATAAGGAACGACCTCTGACGTATAACGTATTACGTATAACGTATAACGTATAACGTATAACGTATAACGTATAACGTATAACGTATAACGTATAACGTATAACGTATAACGTATAACGTATAACGTATAACGTATAACGTATAACGTATAACGTATAACGTATAACGTATAACGTATAACGTATAACGTATAACGTATAACGTATAACGTACTACCTTGATCAAAAAGTTTTAGGACTTTATTCATAAAATCAAAAATACAAATTTATTCGTCCAAATCGATATGGTCCCCTTCAAAGTAGTCCCCATTGACTGCAATGCACTTGCGCCAGCGCTTGATCCAATCCTCGAAACACCGCTGGTACTCAATTTTCGGTATGTCCATCAGAGCCGTCTTCGATTTTGTCATGACCTCCTCTCGGGTACTGTGACGCGTTCCGCGAAGCGGTTTTTTAATTCGGTTGAACAGAAAAAAGTCGCAGGGAGCCAGATCTGGTGAATTTGAAGGCTGCTGAATAGTGTTCGTGTTGTTTTTCGTCGAAAACTCGCGGATAAGGATCGCATTGTGCGCCGGTGCGTTATCGTGGTGCAAAATCCACGAGTTGTTTGCCCACAAATCTGGCCTTTTTTGACGAATTCACTAACCAAAACGTCTTGAACGGATCCATAAGCAATGTTCAAGTCCTCTGCCAGCTCTCTGATTGTCAATTTGCGGTTTTCGGACAACATTTCTTGAATTTTATCGATGTTTTCATCGGTTTTCGACGTTGTCGACCTGCCACTGCGTTTGTCATCCTCGACCGACTCACGACCACTTCTGAAGCGTTCGTGCCATCGAAAAACATTTGATCTCGAAAGAGTATCGTTGCCGAAACACTTCTCCAACATATCCAAGGTCTGCGGACCGTTAAATCCGTTTTTTACACAAAATTTAATGCAAACTCGTTGATGCTCAAATGATGCCATTTTCAAAATCGAAGACACGAACAAAGGAGATGTGCTCAGTACAACGTAACTTTTACAAATATCAAGCTATGATGCTGAAATTGGAAGGAAGTGTTAATGACAGATATGGTAACCTAACAAAAAAAAAAGAAACAATCGGGTGATTGACAGCAACACACAGGGGGCAGTCCTAGAACTTTTTGATCAAGGTAGTATAACGTATAACGTATAACGTATAACGTATAACGTATAACGTATAACGTATAACGTATAACGTATAACGTATAACGTATAACGTATAACGTATAACGTATAACGTATAACGTATAACGTATAACGTATAACGTATAACGTATAACGTATAACGTGTAACGTATAACGTGTAACGTATAACGTATAACGTTTAACGTATAACGTATAACGTATAACGTATAACGTATAACGTATAACGTATAACGCATAACGTATAACGTATAACGTATAACGTAAAACGTATAACGTATAACGTGTAACGTATAACGTATAACGTATAACGTATAACGTATAACGTATAACGTATAACGTATAACGTGTAACGTCTAACGTCTAACGTATGACGTATAACGTGTAACGTATAACGTATAACGTATAACGTATAACGTATAACGTATAGCGTATAACGTATAACGTATAACGTATAACGTATAACGTATAACGTATAACGTATAACGTATAACGTATAACGCATAAGGTATAACGTATAACGTATAACGTATAACGTATAACGTATAACGTATAGCGTATAACGTATAACGTATAACGTTTAACGTATAACGTATAACGTATAACGTATAACGCATAAGGTATAACGTATAACGTATAACGTATAACGTATAACGTATAACGTATAACGTATAACGTATAACGTATAACGTATAACGTATAACTTATAACGTATAACGTATAACGTATGACGTATAACGTATAACGTATTACGTATAACGTATAACCTATAACGTATAACGTATAACGTAGAACGTATAACGTATATCGTATAACGTGTAACGTATAACGTATAACGTATAACGTATAACGTATAACATATAACGTAGAACGTATAACGTATAACGTATAACGTATGACGTATCGCGAATAAGGTATGACCTATAACGTATAACGTATAACGTATAACGTATGACGTATAACGTATAACGTATGACGTATAACGTATAACGTATAACGTATAACCTATAACTTATAACGTATAACGTATAACGTATGACGTATAACGTATAACGTATAACGTATAAACGATATAACCTATAACGTATAACGTATAACGTATAACGTATAACGTATAACGTATAACGTATAACGTATAACGTATAACGTATAACGTATAACGTATAACGTATAACGTATAACGTATAACGTATAACGTATAACGTATAACGTATAACGTATAACGTATAACGTACTACCTTGATCAAAAAGTTTTAGGACTTTATTCATAAAATCAAAAATACAAATTTATTCGTCCAAATCGATATGGTCCCCTTCAAAGTAGTCCCCATTGACTGCAATGCACTTGCGCCAGCGCTTGATCCAATCCTCGAAACACCGCTGGTACTCAATTTTCGGTATGTCCATCAGAGCCGTCTTCGATTTTGTCATGACCTCCTCTCGGGTACTGTGACGCGTTCCGCGAAGCGGTTTTTTAATTCGGTTGAACAGAAAAAAGTCGCAGGGAGCCAGATCTGGTGAATTTGAAGGCTGCTGAATAGTGTTCGTGTTGTTTTTCGTCGAAAACTCGCGGATAAGGATCGCATTGTGCGCCGGTGCGTTATCGTGGTGCAAAATCCACGAGTTGTTTGCCCACAAATCTGGCCTTTTTTGACGAATTCACTAACCAAAACGTCTTGAACGGATCCATAAGCAATGTTCAAGTCCTCTGCCAGCTCTCTGATTGTCAATTTGCGGTTTTCGGACAACATTTCTTGAATTTTATCGATGTTTTCATCGGTTTTCGACGTTGTCGACCTGCCACTGCGTTTGTCATCCTCGACCGACTCACGACCACTTCTGAAGCGTTCGTGCCATCGAAAAACATTTGATCTCGAAAGAGTATCGTTGCCGAAACACTTCTCCAACATATCCAAGGTCTGCGGACCGTTAAATCCGTTTTTTACACAAAATTTAATGCAAACTCGTTGATGCTCAAATGATGCCATTTTCAAAATCGAAGACACGAACAAAGGAGATGTGCTCAGTACAACGTAACTTTTACAAATATCAAGCTATGATGCTGAAATTGGAAGGAAGTGTTAATGACAGATATGGTAACCTAACAAAAAAAAAAGAAACAATCGGGTGATTGACAGCAACACACAGGGGGCAGTCCTAGAACTTTTTGATCAAGGTAGTATAACGTATAACGTATAACGTATAACGTATAACGTATAACGTATAACGTATAACGTATAACGTATAACGTATAACGTATAACGTATAACGTATAACGTATAACGTATAACGTATAACGTATAACGTATAACGTATAACGTATAACGTGTAACGTATAACGTGTAACGTATAACGTATAACGTTTAACGTATAACGTATAACGTATAACGTATAACGTATAACGTATAACGTATAACGCATAACGTATAACGTATAACGTATAACGTAAAACGTATAACGTATAACGTGTAACGTATAACGTATAACGTATAACGTATAACGTATAACGTATAACGTATAACGTATAACGTGTAACGTCTAACGTCTAACGTATGACGTATAACGTGTAACGTATAACGTATAACGTATAACGTATAACGTATAACGTATAGCGTATAACGTATAACGTATAACGTATAACGTATAACGTATAACGTATAACGTATAACGTATAACGTATAACGCATAAGGTATAACGTATAACGTATAACGTATAACGTATAACGTATAACGTATAGCGTATAACGTATAACGTATAACGTTTAACGTATAACGTATAACGTATAACGTATAACGCATAAGGTATAACGTATAACGTATAACGTATAACGTATAACGTATAACGTATAACGTATAACGTATAACGTATAACGTATAACGTATAACTTATAACGTATAACGTATAACGTATGACGTATAACGTATAACGTATTACGTATAACGTATAACCTATAACGTATAACGTATAACGTAGAACGTATAACGTATATCGTATAACGTGTAACGTATAACGTATAACGTATAACGTATAACGTATAACGTATAACGTAGAACGTATAACGTATAACGTATAACGTATGACGTATCGCGAATAAGGTATGACCTATAACGTATAACGTATAACGTATAACGTATGACGTATAACGTATAACGTATGACGTATAACGTATAACGTATAACGTATAACCTATAACTTATAACGTATAACGTATAACGTATGACGTATAACGTATAACGTATAACGTATAAACGATATAACCTATAACGTATAACGTATAACGTATAACGTATAACGTATAGCTTATAACGTATAACGTATAACGTATAACGTATTACGTGTAACGGATAACGTATAACGTATAACGTATAACGTATAACGTATAACGTATAACGTATAACGTATAACGTATAACGTATAACGTATAACGTATAACGTATAACGTATAACGTATAACGTATAACGTATAACGTGTAACGTATATTGTATATCGTATAACGTATAACGTATGACGTATCACGTATAAGGAACGACCTCTGACGTATAACGTATTACGTATAACGTATAACGTATAACGTATAACGTATAACGTATAACGTATAACGTATAACGTATAACGTATAACGTATAACGTATAACGTATAACGTAGAACGTATAACATAGAACGTATAACGTATATCGTATTACGTCTAACGTATAACGTATAACGTATAACGTATAACGTATAACGTATAACGTATAACGTATAACGTATAACGTGTAACGTATATTGTATATCGTATAACGTATAACGTATGACGTATCACGTATAAGGAACGACCTCTGACGTATAACGTATTACGTATAACGTATAACGTATAACTTATAACGTATAACGTATAACGTATAACGTATAACGTATAACGTATAACGTATAACTTATAACGTATAACGTATAACGTATGACGTATAACGTATAACGTATTACGTGTAACGTATAACGTATAACGTATAACGTATAACGTATAACGTATAACGTATAACGTATAACGTATAACGTATAACGTATAACGTATTACGTGTAACGTATAACGTATAACGTATAACGTATAACGTATAACGTATAACTTATAACGTATAACGTATAACGTATGACGTATAACGTATAACGTATTACGTGTAACGTATAACGTATAACGTATAACGTATAACGTATAACGTATAACGTATAACGTATAACGTATAACGTATAACGTGTAACGTATAACGTATAACGTATGACGTATAACGTATAACGTATAACGTATAAACGATATAACCTATAACGTATAACGTATAACGTATAACGTATAACGTATAACTTATAACGTATAACGTATAACGTATAACGTATTACGTGTAACGTATAACGTATAACGTATAACGTATAACGTATAACGTATAACTTATAACGTATAACGTATAACGTATGACGTATAACGTATAACGTATTACGTGTAACGTATAACGTATAACGTATAACGTATAACGTAGAACGTATAACGTATATCGTATAACGTGTAACGTATAACGTATAACGTATAACGTATAACGTAGAACGTATAACGTATAACGTATGACGTATCACGAATGAGGTATGACCTATAACGTATAACGTATAACGTATAACGTATGACGTATAACGTATAACGTATGACGTATAACGTATAACGTATAACGTATAACGTATAACGTATAACTTATAACGTATAACGTATGACGTATAACGTATAACGTATAACGTATAAACGATATAACCTATAACCTATAACGTATAACGTATAACGTATAACGTATAACTTATAACGTATAACGTATAACGTATAACGTATTACGTGTAACGTATAACGTATAACGTATAACGTATAACGTATAACGTATAACGTATAACGTATAACGTATAACGTATAACGTATAACGTATAACGTATAACGTATAACGTATAACGTATAACGTATAACGTATAACGTATAACGTATAACGTATAACGTATAACGTATAACGTGTAACGTATAACGTATAGCGTATAACGTATAACGTATAACGTATAACGTATAACGTATAACGTATAACGTATAACGTATAACCTATATTGTGTAACGTCTAACGTCTAACGTATGACGTATAACGTATAACGTATAACGTATAACGTATGACGTATAACGTATGACGTATAACGTATAACGTATAACGTATAACGTATAACGTATAACGTAGAACGTATAACGTATAACGTATAACGTATGACGTATCGCGAATAAGGTATGACCTATAACGTATAACGTATAACGTATAACGTATGACGTATAACGTATAACGTATGACGTATAACGTATAACGTATAACGTATAACCTATAACTTATAACGTATAACGTATAACGTATGACGTATAACGTATAACGTATAACGTATAAACGATATAACCTATAACGTATAACGTATAACGTATAACGTATAACGTATAACTTATAACGTATAACGTATAACGTATAACGTATTACGTGTAACGGATAACGTATAACGTATAACGTATAACGTATAACGTATAACGTATAACGTATAACGTATAACGTATAACGTATAACGTATAACGTATAACGTATAACGTATAACGTATAACGTATAACGTATAACGTGTAACGTATATTGTATATCGTATAACGTATAACGTATGACGTATCACGTATAAGGAACGACCTCTGACGTATAACGTATTACGTATAACGTATAACGTATAACGTATAACGTATAACGTATAACGTATAACGTATAACGTATAACGTATAACGTATAACGTATAACGTATAACGTATAACGTAGAACGTATAACATAGAACGTATAACGTATATCGTATTACGTCTAACGTATAACGTATAACGTATAACGTATAACGTATAACGTAGAACGTATAACGTATAACGTATGACGTATAACGTATAATGTATAACGTATAAACGATATAACCTATAACGTATAACGTATAACGTATAACGTAGAACGTATAACGTATAACTTATAACGTATAACGTATAACGTATAACGTATAACGTATAACGTATAACGTATAACGTATAACGTATAACGTATAACGTATAACGTATAACGTATAACGTATAACGTATAACGTATAACGTATAACGTATAACGTATAACGTATAACGTATAACGTATAACGTATAACGTATAACGTATAACGTATAACGTATAACGTATAACGTATAACGTATAACGTATAACGTATAACGTATAACGTATAACGTATAACGTATAACGTATAACGTATAACGTATAACGTATAACGTATAACGTATAACGTATAACGTATAACGTATAACGTATAACGTATAACGTATAACGTATAACGTATAACGTATAACGTATAACGTATAACGTATAACGTATAACGTATAACGTATAACGTATAACGTATAACGTATAACGTATAACGTATAACGTGTAACGTTTAACGTATAACGTATAACGTATAACGTATAACGTATAACGTGTAACGCATAACGTATAACGTATAACGTATAACGTATAACGTATAACGTATAACGTATAACGTGTAACGTATAACGTATAACGTATGACGTATAACGTATAACGTATAACGTATAAACGATATAACCTATAACGTATAACGTATAACGTATAACGTATAACTTATAACGTATAACGTATAACGTATAACGTATTACGTGTAACGTATAACGTATAACGTATAACGTATAACGTATAACGTATAACTTATAACGTATAACGTATAACGTATGACGTATAACGTATAACGTATTACGTGTAACGTATAACGTATAACGTATAACGTATAACGTAGAACGTATAACGTATATCGTATAACGTGTAACGTATAACGTATAACGTATAACGTATAAAGTAGAACGTATAACGTATAACGTATGACGTATCACGAATGAGGTATGACCTATAACGTATAACGTATAACGTATAACGTATGACGTATAACGTATAACGTATGACGTATAACGTATAACGTATAACGTATAACGTATAACGTATAACTTATAACGTATAACGTATGACGTATAACGTATAACGTATAACGTATAAACGATATAACCTATAACGTATAACGTATAATGTATAACGTATAACGTATAACTTATAACGTATAACGTATAACGTATAACGTATTACGTGTAACGTATAACGTATAACGTATAACGTATAACGTATAACGTATAACGTATAACGTATAACGTATAACGTATAACGTATAACGTATAACGTATAACGTATAACGTATAACGTATAACGTATAACGTATAACGTATAACGTATAACGTATAACGTATAACGTATAACGTATAACGTATAACGTATAACGTATAGCGTATAACGTATAACGTATAACGTATAACGTATAACGTATAACGTATAACGTATAACGTATAACGTATAACCTATATTGTGTAACGTCTAACGTCTAACGTATGACGTATAACGTATAACGTATAACGTATAACGTATGACGTATAACGTATGACGTATAACGTATAACGTATAACGTAGAACGTATAACGTATAACTTATAACGTATAACGTATAACGTATAACGTATAACGTATAACGTATAACGTATAACGTGTAACGTCTAACGTCTAACGTATGACGTATAACGTATAACGTATAACGTATAACGTATGACGTATAACGTATAACGTATTACGTATAACGTATAACCTATAACGTATAACGTATAACGTAGAACGTATAACGTATATCGTATAACGTGTAACGTATAACGTATAACGTATAACGTATAACGTATAACGTATAACGTAGAACGTATAACGTATAACGTATAACGTATGACGTATCGCGAATAAGGTATGACCTATAACGTATAACGTATAACGTATAACGTATGACGTATAACGTATAACGTATGACGTATAACGTATAACGTATAACGTATAACCTATAACTTATAACGTATAACGTATAACGTATGACGTATAACGTATAACGTATAACGTATAAACGATATAACCTATAACGTATAACGTATAACGTATAACGTATAACGTATAACTTATAACGTATAACGTATAACGTATAACGTATTACGTGTAACGGATAACGTATAACGTATAACGTATAACGTATGACGTATAACGTATAACGTATAACGTATAACGCATAAGGTATAACGTATAACGTATAACGTATAACGTATAACGTATAACGTATAGCGTATAACGTATAACGTATAACGTTTAACGTATAACGTATAACGTATAACGTATAACGCATAAGGTATAGCGTATAACGTATAACGTATAACGTATAACGTAGAACGTATAACGTAGAACGTATAACGTATATCGTATTACGTTTAACGTATAACGTATAACGTATAACGTATAACGTAGAACGTATAACGTATAACGTATGCCGTATAACGTATAATGTATAACGTATAAACGATATAACCTATAACGATAAACGTATAACGTATAACGTATAACGTATAACGTATAACTTATAACGTATAACGTATAACGTATGACGTATAACGTATAACGTATTACGTGTAACGTATAACGTATAACGTATAACGTATAAAGTAGAACGTATAACGTATATCGTATAACGTGTAACGTATAACGTATAACGTATAACGTATAACGTAGAACGTATAACGTATAACGTATGACGTATCACGAATGAGGTATGACCTATAACGTATAACGTATAACGTATAACGTATGACGTATAACGTATAACGTATGACGTATAACGTATAACGTATAACGTATAACGTGTAACGTATAACTTATAACGTATAACGTATAACGTATGACGTATAACGTATAGCGTATAACGTATAACGTATATAGTATAACGTATAACGTATAACGTATAACGTATAACGTATAACGTATAACGTATAACGTATAACGTATAACGTATAACGTATAACGTATAACGTATAACGTATAACGTATAACGTACTACCTTGATCAAAAAGTTTTAGGACTTTATTCATAAAATCAAAAATACAAATTTATTCGTCCAAATCGATATGGTCCCCTTCAAAGTAGTCCCCATTGACTGCAATGCACTTGCGCCAGCGCTTGATCCAATCCTCGAAACACCGCTGGTACTCAATTTTCGGTATGTCCATCAGAGCCGTCTTCGATTTTGTCATGACCTCCTCTCGGGTACTGTGACGCGTTCCGCGAAGCGGTTTTTTAATTCGGTTGAACAGAAAAAAGTCGCAGGGAGCCAGATCTGGTGAATTTGAAGGCTGCTGAATAGTGTTCGTGTTGTTTTTCGTCGAAAACTCGCGGATAAGGATCGCATTGTGCGCCGGTGCGTTATCGTGGTGCAAAATCCACGAGTTGTTTGCCCACAAATCTGGCCTTTTTTGACGAATTCACTAACCAAAACGTCTTGAACGGATCCATAAGCAATGTTCAAGTCCTCTGCCAGCTCTCTGATGGTCAATTTGCGGTTTTCGGACAACATTTCTTGAATTTTATCGATGTTTTCATCGGTTTTCGACGTTGTCGACCTGCCACTGCGTTTGTCATCCTCGACCGACTCACGACCACTTCTGAAGCGTTCGTGCCATCGAAAAACATTTGATCTCGAAAGAGTATCGTTGCCGAAACACTTCTCCAACATATCCAAGGTCTGCGGACCGTTAAATCCGTTTTTTACACAAAATTTAATGCAAACTCGTTGATGCTCAAATGATGCCATTTTCAAAATCGAAGACACGAACAAAGGAGATGTGCTCAGTACAACGTAACTTTTACAAATATCAAGCTATGATGCTGAAATTGGAAGGAAGTGTTAATGACAGATATGGTAACCTAACAAAAAAAAAAGAAACAATCGGGTGATTGACAGCGACACACAGGGGGCAGTCCTAGAACTTTTTGATCAAGGTAGTATAACGTATAACGTATAACGTATAACGTATAACGTATAACGTATAACGTATAACGTATAACGTATAACGTATAACGTATAACGTATAACGTATAACGTATAACGTATAACGTATAACGTATAACGTATAACGTATAACGTATAACGTGTAACGTATAACGTGTAACGTATAACGTATAACGTTTAACGTATAACGTATAACGTATAACGTATAACGTATAACGTATAACGCATAACGTATAACGTATAACGTATAACGTAAAACGTATAACGTATAACGTGTAACGTATAACGTATAACGTATAACGTATAACGTATAACGTATAACGTATAACGTATAACGTGTAACGTCTAACGTCTAACGTATGACGTATAACGTGTAACGTATAACGTATAACGTATAACGTATAACGTATAACGTATAGCGTATAACGTATAACGTATAACGTATAACGTATAACGTATAACGTATAACGTATAACGTATAACGTATAACGCATAAGGTATAACGTATAACGTATAACGTATAACGTATAACGTATAACGTATAGCGTATAACGTATAACGTATAACGTTTAACGTATAACGTATAACGTATAACGTATAACGCATAAGGTATAACGTATAACGTATAACGTATAACGTATAACGTATAACGTATAACGTATAACGTATAACGTATAACGTATAACGTATAACTTATAACGTATAACGTATAACGTATGACGTATAACGTATAACGTATTACGTATAAACGTATAACCTATAACGTATAACGTATAACGTAGAACGTATAACGTATATCGTATAACGTGTAACGTATAACGTATAACGTATAACGTATAACGTATAACGTATAACGTAGAACGTATAAACGTATAACGTATAACGTATAACTATGACGTATCGCGAATAAGGTATAACGTATAACGTATAACGTATAAAAACGTATAAACGTATAACGTATAACCTATATTGTGTAACGTCTAACGTCTAACGTATGACGTATAACGTATAACGTATAACGTATAACGTATAACTTATAACGTATAACGTATAACGTATGACGTATAACGTATAACGTATTACGTATAAACGTATAACGTATAACGTATAACGTATAACGTATAACGTATAAACGTATAACGTATAACGTATAAACGTATAACGTATAACGTGTAACGTATAACGTGTAACGTATAACGTATAACGTTTATAACGTATAAACGTATAACGTATAACGTATAACGTATAACGTATAAAACGTATAACGCATAAACGTATAAACGTATAAACGTATAACGTAAAAACGTATAACGTGTAACGTCTAACGTCTAACGTATGACGTATAACGTGTAACGTATAACGTATAACGTATAACGTATAACGTATAACGTATAGCGTATAACGTATAACGTATAACGTATAACGTATAACGTATAACGTATAACGTATAACGTATAACGTATAACGCATAAGGTATAACGTATAACGTATAACGTATAACGTATAACGTATAAACGTATAACGTATAGCGTATAACGTATAAACGTATAACGTTTAACGTATAACGTATAACGTATAACGTATAACGCATAAGGTATAACGTATAACGTATAACGTATAAACGTATAACGTATAACGTATAACGTATAACGTATAACGTATAACGTATAACTTATAACGTATAACGTATAAACGTATGACGTATAACGTATAACGTATTACGTATAACGTATAACCTATAACGTATAACGTATAACGTAGAACGTATAACGTATATCGTATAACGTGTAACGTATAACGTATAACGTATAACGTATAACGTATAACGTATAACGTAGAACGTATAACGTATAAACGTATAACGTATGACGTATCGCGAATAAGGTATGACCTATAAACGTATAACGTATAACGTATAACGTATAACGTATGACGTATAAACGTATAACGTATGACGTATAACGTTATAACGTATAACGTATAAACCTATAACTTATAACGTATAACGTATAACGTATGACGTATAACGTATAACGTATAACGTAATAAACGATATAACCTATAACGTATAACGTATAAACGTATAACGTATAACGTATAACTTATAACGTATAACGTATAACGTATAACGTATTACGTGTAACGGATAACGTATAACGTATAACGTATAACGTATAACGTATAACGTATAACGTATAACGTATAACGTATAACGTATAACGTATAACGTATAACGTATAACGTATAACGTATAACGTATAACGTGTAACGTATATTGTATAATCGTATAAACGTATAACGTATGACGTATCACGTATAAGGAACGACCTCTGACGTATAACGTATTACGTATAAACGTATAACGTATAACGTATAACGTATAACGTATAACGTATAACGTATAACGTATAACGTATAACGTATAACGTATAACGTATAACGTAGAACGTATAACATAGAACGTATAACGTATATCGTATTACGTCTAACGTATAACGTATAACGTATAACGTATAACGTATAACGTAGAACGTATAACGTATAACGTATGACGTATAAACGTATAATGTATAACGTATAAACGATATAACCTATAACGTATAACGTATAACGTATACGTAGAACGTATAACGTATAACTTATAACGTATAACGTATAACGTATAACGTATAACGTATAAACGTATAACGTATAACGTATAAAACGTATAACGTATAACGTATAACGTATAACGTATAACGTATAAACGTATAACGTATAACGTATAACGTATAACGTATAACGTATAACGTATAACGTATAAACGTATAACGTATAACGTATAACGTATAACGTATAACGTATAACGTATAACGTATAACGTATAAACGTATAACGTATAACGTATAACGTATAACGTATAACGTATAACGTATAACGTATAACGTATAACGTATAACGTATAACGTATAACGTATAACGTATAAACGTATAACGTATAACGTATAACGTATAAACGTATAAACGTATAACGTATAACGTATAACGTATAACGTATAACGTATAACGTATAACGTATAACGTATAACGTATAACGTATAACGTATAACGTATAACGTATAACGTTTTAACGTATAAACGTATAACGTATAACGTATAACGTATAACGTGTAACGCATAACGTATAACGTATAACGTATAACGTATAACGTATAACGTATAACGTATAACGTGTAACGTATAACGTATAACGTATGACGTATAACGTATAACGTATAAACGTATAAACGATATAACCTATAAACGTATAACGTATAACGTATAACGTATAACGTATAACTTATAACGTATAAACGTATAACGTATAACGTATTACGTGTAACGTATAACGTATAACGTATAACGTATAACGTATAACGTATAACTTATAACGTATAACGTATAAACGTATGACGTATAACGTATAACGTATTACGTGTAACGTATAAACGTATAACGTATAACGTATAACGTAGAACGTATAACGTATATCGTATAACGTGTAACGTATAACGTATAACGTATAACGTATAACGTAGAACGTATAACGTATAACGTATGACGTATCACGAATGAGGTATGACCTATAACGTATAACGTATAACGTATAACGTATGACGTATAACGTATAACGTATGACGTATAACGTATAACGTATAACGTATAACGTATAACGTATAACTTATAACGTATAACGTATGGACGTATAAACGTATAACGTATAACGTATAAACGATATAACCTATAACGTATAACGTATAACGTATAACGTATAACGTATAACTTATAAACGTATAACGTATAACGTATAACGTATTACGTGTAACGTATAACGTATAACGTATAACGTATAACGTATAACGTATAACGTATAACGTATAACGTATAACGTATAACGTATAACGTATAACGTATAACGTATAACGTATAAACGTATAACGTATAACGTATAACGTATAACGTATAACGTATAACGTATAACGTATAACGTATAACGTATAACGTATAGCGTATAACGTATAACGTATAACGTATAACGTATAACGTATAACGTATAACGTATAACGTATAACCTATATTGTGTAACGTCTAACGTCTAACGTATGACGTATAACGTATAACGTATAACGTATAACGTATGACGTATAACGTATGACGTATAACGTATAACGTATAACGTAGAACGTATAACGTATAACTTATAACGTATAACGTATAACGTATAACGTATAACGTATAACGTATAACGTATAACGTGTAACGTCTAACGTCTAACGTATGACGTATAACGTATAACGTATAACGTATAACGTATAACGTATAACGTATAACGTATAACGTATAGCGTATAACGTATAACGTATAACGTATAACGTATAACGTATAACGTATAACGTATAACGTATAACCTATATTGTGTAACGTCTAACGTCTAACGTATGACGTATAACGTATAACGTATAACGTATAACGTATGACGTATAACGTATGACGTATAACGTATAACGTATAACGTATAACGTATAACGTATAACGTGTAACGTATAACGTATAAACGTATAACGTAATAGCGTATAACGTATAACGTATGACGTATAACGTAGAACGTATTACGTATAACGTATAACGTATAACGTATTACGTATAACGTAGAACGTATAACGTATATCGTATAACGTGTAACGTATAACGTATAACGTATAACGTATAACGTAGAACGTATAACGTATAACGTATGACGTATCACGAATAAGGTATGACCTATAACGTATAACGTATATCGTATAACGTATGACGTATAACGTATAACGTATGACGTATAACGTATAACGTATAACGTATAAACCTATAACTTATAACGTATAACGTATAAACGTATGACGTATAACGTATAACGTATAACGTATAAACGATATAACCTATAACGTATAACGTATAACGTATAACGTATAACGTATAACTTATAACGTATAACGTATAACGTATAACGTATTACGTGTAACGTATAACGTATAACGTATAAAGTATAACGTATAACGTATAACTTATAACGTATAACGTATAACGTATGACGTATAACGTATAACGTATTACGTGTAACGTATAACGTATAACGTATAACGTATAACGTAGAACGTATAACGTATATCGTATAACGTGTAACGTATAACGTATAACGTATAAACGTATAACGTAGAACGTATAAAGTATAACGTATGACGTATCACGAATGAGGTATGACCTACAACGTATAAACGTATAACGTATAACGTATGACGTATAACGTATAACGTATGACGTATAACGTATAGCGTATAACGTATAACGTATAACGTATAACTTATAACGTATAACGTATGACGTATAACGTATAACGTATAACGTATAATCGATATAACCTATAACGTATAACGTATAACGTATAACGTATAACGTATAACTTATAACGTATAACGTATAACGTATAACGTATTACATGTAACGTATAACGTATAACGTATAACGTATAACGTATAACGTATAACGTATAACGTATAAACGTATAACGTATAACGTATAACGTATAACGTATAATAACGTATAACGTATAACGTATAAAATATAACGTTTAACGTATAACGTATAACGTATAACGTATAACGTATAACGTATAACGTGTAACGTCTAACGTCTAACGTATGACGTATAACGTATAACGTATAACGTATAACGTATAACGTATAACGTATAACGTATAACGTATAGCGTATAACGTATAACGTATAACGTATAACGTATAACGTATAACGTATAACGTATAACGTATAACGTATAACGTATAACGTATAACCTATATTGTGTAACGTCTAACGTCCTAACGTATGACGTATAACGTATAACGTATAACGTATAACGTATAACGTATAACGTATAAACGTGTAACGTATAACGTATAACGTGTAACGTATAGCGTATAACGTATAACGTATGACGTATAACGTATAACGTATTACGTATAACGTATAACGTATAACGTATAACGTATAACGTATAACGTATAAAATATAACGTTTAACGTATAACGTATAACGTATAACGTATAACGTATAAACGTATAACGTGTAACGTCTAACGTCTAACGTATGACGTATAACGTATAACGTATAACGTATAACGTATAACGTATAACGTATAACGTATAACGTATAGCGTATAACGTATAACGTATAACGTATAACGTATAACGTATAACATATAACGTATAACGTATAACGTATAACGTATAACGTATAACCTATATTGTGTAACGTCTAACGTCTAACGTATGACGTATAACGTATAACGTATAACGTATAACGTATAACGTATAACGTATAACGTGTAACGTATAACGTATAACGTGTAACGTATAGCGTATAACGTATAACGTATGACGTATAACGTATAAACGTATTACGTATAACGTATAACGTATAACGTATAACGTATAACGTAGAACGCATAACGTATATCGTATAACGTGTAACGTATAACGTATAACGTATAACGTATAACGTAGAACGTATAACGTATAACGTATGACGTATCACGAATAAGGTATGACCTATAACGTATAACGTATAACGTATAACGTATAACGTATGACGTATAACGTATAACGTATGACGTATAACGTATAACGTATAACGTATAACCTATAACTTATAACGTATAACGTATAACGTATGACGTATAACGTATAACGTATAACGTATAAACGATATAACCTATAACGTATAACGTATAACGTATAACGTATAACGTATAACGTATAACGTATAACGTATAACGTATAACGTATAACGTATAACGTATAACGTATAACGTATAACGTATAACGTATAACGTATAACGTATAACGTATAACGTATAACGTATAACGTATAACGTATAACGTATAACGTATAACGTATAACGTATAATGAATAGCGTATAACGTATAACGTATAACGTACAACGTATAACGTATCACGTTTAACGTATTACGAATAACGTATAACGTATAACGTATAACGTATAACGTATAACGTATAACGTATAACGTATAACGTATAACATATAACGAATAACGTAAAACGCATAACGTATAACGTATAACGTATAACGTATAACCTATAACGTATAACGTATAACGTATAACGTATAACGTATAACGTATAACGTATAACGTATGACGTATAACGTATAACGTATAACGTATAACGTATAACGTATAACCTATGACGTATAACGTATAACGTATAAAGTATAACGTATAACGTATAACGTATAACGTATAACGTATAACGTATATCGAATATCGTAAAACGTATAACGTATAACGTATTACGTATAACGTATAACGTGTAACGAAGTACGTATAACGAATAACGTACAACGTATATCGTATAACGTACATCTTATAACGTATAACGTACAACGTATAACGTATAACGTATAGCGTATAACGTATAACGTACAACGTATAACGTATAACGTATAACGTATAACGTATACCGTATAACGTATAACGTATAACGTATAACGTATAACGTATAACATGTAATGTATAACGTATAACGTATAACGTATAACGTATAACGTATAACGTATAACGTATAACGTATAACGTATAACGTGTAACGTATAATGAATAGCGTATAACGTATAACGTATAACGTACAACGTATAACGTATCACGTTTAACGTATTACGAATAACGTATAACGTATAACATATAACGTATAACCTATGACGTATAACGTATAACGTATAACGCATAACGTATAACGTATAACATGTAATGTATAACGTATAACGTATAATGTATAACGTATAACGTATAACGTATAACGTATAACGTATAACGTGTAACGAAGTACGTATAACGAATAACGTATAACGTATATCGTATAACGTACAACTTATAACGTATAACGTACAACGTATAACGTATAACGTATAACGTATAACGTATAATGAATAACGTATAACGTATAACGTATAACGTATAACGTACAACGTATAACGTATCACGTTTAACGTATTACGAATAACGTATAACGTATAACGTATAACGTATAACGTATAACGTATAACGTATAACGTATAACGTATAACGTATAACGTATAACGCATAACGTATAACGTATAACGTATAACGTATAACGTATAACGTATAATGAATAGCGTATAACGTATAACGTATAACGTACAACGTATAACGTATCACGTTTAACGTATTACGAATAACGTATAACGTATAACGTATAACGTATAACGTATAACGTATAACGTATAACGTATAACGTATAACATATAACGAATAACGTAAAACGCATAACGTATAACGTATAACGTATAACGTATAACCTATAACGTATAACGTATAACGTATAACGTATAACGTATAACGTATAACGTATAACGTATAACGTATAACGTATAATGAATAGCGTATAACGTATAACGTATAACGTACAACGTATAACGTATCACGTTTAACGTATTACGAATAACGTATAACGTATAACGTATAACGTATAACGTATAACGTATAACGTATAACGTATAACGTATAACATATAACGAATAACGTAAAACGCATAACGTATAACGTATAACGTATAACGTATAACCTATAACGTATAACGTATAACGTACAACGTATAACGTATAACGTATAACGTATAACGTATAACGTATAACGTATAACGTATAACGTATAACGTATAACGTATAACGTATAACGTATAACGTATAACGTATAACGTATAACCTATGACGTATAACGTGTAACGTATAACGTATAACGTATAACGTATAACGTGTAACGTATAACGTATAACGTATAACGTATAACGTATAACGTATAACGTATAACGTATAACGTATAACGTATAACGTATAACGTATAACGTATAACGTATAACGTATATCGAATATCGTAAAACGTATAACGTATAACGTATAACGTATAACGTGTAACGAAGTACGTATGACGAATAACGTATAACGTATATCGTATAACGTACATCTTATAACGTATAACGTACAACGTATAACGTATAACGTATAACGTATAACGTACAACGTATAACGTATAACGTATAACGTATACCGTATAACGTATAACGTATAACGTATAACGTATAACGTATAACATGTACTGTATAACGTATAACGTATAACGTATAACGTATAACGTATAACGTATAACGTATAACGTATAACGTATAACGTATAACGTATAACGTATAACGTATAACGTATAACGTATAACGTATAACGTATAACGTATGACATGTAATGTATAACGTATAACGTATAATGTATAACGTATAACGAATAACGTATAACGTATAACGTATAACGTGTAACGAAGTACGTATAACGAATAACGTATAACGTATATCGTATAACGTACAACTTATAACGTATAACGTACAACTTACAACGTATAACGTACAACGTATAACGTATAACGTACAACGTATTACGTACAACGTATAACGTATAACGTATAACGAATATCGTACAACGTATAACGCATAACGTATAACGTATAAAGTATAACGTATAACGCATAACGTATAACGTATAACGTATAACGTATAACGTATAACGTATAACGTATAACGTATAACGTATATCGTATAACGTATAACGTATAATGAATAGCGTATAACGTATAACGTATAACGTACAACGTATAACGTATCACGTTTAACGTATTACGAATAACGTATAACGTATAACATATAACGTATAACCTATGACGTATAACGTATAACGTATAACGTATAACGTATAACGTATAACGTATAACGTATAACGTATAACGTATAATGTATAACGTATAACATGTAACGTGTAGCGTATAACGTACAACGTATAACGTATAACGTATAACGTATAACGTATAACGTATAACATGTAACGTACAACGTATAACGTATACCGTATAACGTATAACTAATAACGTATAACGTATAACGCATAACGTATAACGTATAACGTATAACGTATAACGTATAACGTATAACGCATAACGTATAACGTATAACATGTAATGTATAACGTATAACGTATAATGTATAACGTATAACGTATAACGTATAACGTATAACGTATAACGTATAACGTGTAACGAAGTACGTATAACGAATAACGTATAACGTATATCGTATAACGTACAACTTATGACATATAACGTACAACGTATAACGTATAACGTATAACGTATAACGTATAATGAATAACGTATAACGTATAACGTATAACGTACAACGTATAACGTATCACGTTTAACGTATTACGAATAACGTATAACGTATAACGTATAACGTATAACGTATAACGTATAACGTATAACGTATAACGCATAACGTATAACGTATAACATGTAATGTACAACGTATAACGTATAACGTATAACGTATAACGTATAACGTATAACCTATGACGTATAACGTGTAACGTATAACGTATAACGTATAACGTATAACGTATAACGTATAACGTATAACGTATAACGTATAACGTATAACGTATAACGTATAACGTATAACGTATAACGTATAATGAATAGCGTATAACGTATAACGTATAACGTACAACGTATAACGTATCACGTTTAACGTATTACGAATAACGTATAACGTATAACGTATAACGTATAACGTATAACGTATAACGTATAACGTATAACGTATAACGTATAACGTATAACGTATAACGTATAACGTATAACGTATAACGTATAACGTATAGCGTATAACGTATAACGTATAACGTATGACGTATAACGTATAACGTATAACGTATAACGTATAACGTATAACCTATGACGTATAACGTATAACGTATAAAGTATAACGTATAACGTATAACGTATAACGAATAACATATAACGTATATCGAATATCGTAAAACGTATAACGTATAACGTATAACGTATAACGTGTAACGAAGTACGTATAACGAATAACGTATAACGTATATCGTATAACGTACATCTTATAACGTATAACGTACAACGTATAACGTATAACGTATAACGTATAACGTACAACGTATAACGTATAACGTATACCGTATAACGTATAACGTATGACATGTAATGTATAACGTATAACGTATAATGTATAACGTATAACGTATAACGTATAACGTATAACGTATAACGTGTAACGAAGTACGTATAACGAATAACGTATAACGTATATCGTATAACGTACAACTTATAACGTATAACGTACAACTTATAACGTATAACGTACAACGTATAACGTATAAGGTACAACGTATTACGTACAACGTATAACGTATAACGTATAACGAATATCGTACAACGTATAACGCATAACGTATAACGTATAACGTATAACGTATAACGCATAACGTAAAACGCATAACGTATAACGTATAACGTATAACGTATAACGTATAACGTATAACGTATAACGTATAACGTATAACGTATGACGTATAACGTATAACGTATAACGTATAACGTATAACGTATAACCTATGACGTATAACGTATAACGTATAAAGTATAACGTATAACGTATAACGTATAACGTACAACGTATTACGTACAACGTATAACGTATAACGTATAACGAATATCGTACAACGTATAACGCATAACGTATTCCGTATAACGTATAACGTATAACGCATAACGTATAACGTATAACGTATAACGTATAACGTATAACGTATAACGCATAACGTATAACGTATAACGTATAACCTATGACGTATAACGTATAACGTATAACGTATAACGTATAACGTATAACGTATAACGTATAACGTATAACGTATAACGTATAACGTATAACGTATAACGTATAACGTATAACGTATAACGTATAACGTATAACGTATAACGTATAACATATCACGTATAACCTATGACGTATAACGTATAACGTATAACGTATAACGTATAACGTATAACGTATAACGTATAATGTACAATGTATAACATGTAACGTGTAGCGTATAACGTACAACGTATAACGTATAAGGTACAACGTATTACGTATAACGTATAACGTATAACGTATAACGTATAACGTATAACGTATAACGTATAACGTATAACGTATAACGTATAACGTATAACGTATAACGTATGACGTATAACGTATAACGTATAACGTATAACATATCACGTATAACCTATGACGTATAACGTATAACGTATAACGTATAACGTATAACGTATAACGTATAACGTATAATGTACAATGTATAACATGTAACGTGTAGCGTATAACGTACAACGTATAACGTATAACGTATAACGTATGACGTATAACGTATAACGTATAACGTATAACGTATAACGTATAACGTATAACGTATAACGTATAACGTATAACGTATAACGTATAACCTATGACGCATAACGTGTAACGTATAACGTATAACGTATAACGTATAACGTATAACGTATAACGTATAACGTATAACGTATAACGTATAACGTATAAAGTATAACGTATAACGTATAACGTATAACGTATAACGTATAACGTATAACGTATAACGTATAACGTACAACGTATACCGTATAACGTATAACGTATAACGTATAATGAATAACGTATAACGTATATCGTACAACGTATAACGTATCACGTTTAACGTATTACGAATAACGTATAACGTATAACGTATAACGTATAACGTATAACGTATAACGTATAACGTATAACGTATAACGTATAACGTATAACGTATAACGTATAACGTATAACGTATAACGTATAACGTATGACGTATAACGTATAACGTATAACGTATAACGTATAACGTATAACCTATGACGTATAACGTATAACGTATAAAGTATAACGTATAACGTATAACGTATAACGTATAACGTATAACGTATATCGAATATCGTAAAACGTATAACGTATAACGTATAACGTATAACGTGTAACGAAGTACGTATAACGAATAACGTATACGTATATCGTATAACGTACATCTTATAACGTATAACGTACAACGTATAACGTATAACGTATAACGTATAACGTACAACGTATAACGTATAACGTATAACGTATAACGTATAACGTATTACGTATAACGTATAACGTATAACGTATAACGTATAACGTATAACGTATAACATGTAATGTATAACGTATAACGTATAACGTATAACGTATAACGTATAACGTATAACGTATAACGTATAACGTATAACGTATAACGTATAACGTATAACGTATAACGTATAACGTATAACGTATAACGTATAACGTATAACATGTAATGTATAACGTACAACGTATAACGTATCACGTTTAACGTATTACGAATAACGTATAACGTATAACGTATAACGTATAACGTATAACGTATAACGTATAACGCATAACGTATAACGAATAACATGTAATGTACAACGTATAACGTATAACGTATAACGTATAACGTATAACGTATAACCTATGACGTATAACGTGTAACGTATAACGTATAACGTATAACGTATAACGTATAACGTATAACGTATAACGTATAACGTATAACGTATAACGTATAACGTATAACGTATAACGTATAATGAATAGCGTATAACGTATAACGTATAACGTACAACGTATAACGTATCACGTTTAACGTATTACGAATAACGTATAACGTATAACGTATAACGTATAACGTATAACGTATAACGTATAACGTATAACGTATAACGTATAACGTATAACGTATAACGTATAACGTATAACGTATAACGTATAACGTATAACGTATGACGTATAACGTATAACGTATAACGTATAACGTATAACGTATAACCTATGACGTATAACGTATAACGTATAAAGTATAACGTATAACGTATAACGTATAACGTATAACGTATACCGTATAACGTATAACGTATGACATGTAATGTATAACGTATAACGTATAATGTATAACGTATAACGTATAACGTATAACGTATAACGTATAACGTGTAACGAAGTACGTATAACGAATAACGTATAACGTATATCGTATAACGTACAACTTATAACGTATAACGTACAACGTATAACGTATAAGGTACAACGTATTACGTACAACGTATAACGTATAACGTATAACGAATATCGTACAACGTATAACGCATAACGTATAACGTATAACGTATAACGTATAACGCATAACGTAAAACGCATAACGTATAACGTATAACGTATAACGTATAACGTATAACGTATAACGTATAACGTATAACGTATAACGTATGACGTATAACGTATAACGTATAACGTATAACGTATAACGTATAACCTATGACGTATAACGTATAACGTATAAAGTATAACGTATAACGTATAACGTATAACATGTAATGTATAACGTATAACGTATAACGTATAACGTATAACGTATAACGTATAACGTATAACGTATAACGTATAACGTATAACGTATAACGTATAACGTATAACGTATAACGTATGACATGTAATGTATAACGTATAACGTATAATGTATAACGTATAACGTATAACGTATAACGTATAACGTATAACGTGTAACGAAGTACGTATAACGAATAACGTATAACGTATATCGTATAACGTACAACTTATAACGTATAACGTACAACGTATAACGTATAACGTACAACGTATTACGTACAACGTATAACGTATAACGTATAACGAATATCGTACAACGTATAACGCATAACGTATTCCGTATAACGTATAACGTATAACGCATAACGTATAACGTATAACGTATAACGTATAACGTATAACGTATAACGCATAACGTATAACGTATAACGTATAACCTATGACGTATAACGTATAACGTATAACGTATAACGTATAACGTATAACGTATAACGTATAACGTATAACGTATAACGTATAACGTATAACGTATAACGTATAACGTATAACGTATAACGTATAACGTATAACGTATAACGTATAACGTATAACGTATAACGTATAACGTATAACGTATAACGTATAACGTATAACGTATAACGTATAACGTATGACGTATAACGTATAACGTATAACGTATAACATATCACGTATAACCTATGACGTATAACGTATAACGTATAACGTATAACGTATAACGTATAACGTATAACGTATAATGTACAATGTATAACATGTAACGTGTAGCGTATAACGTACAACGTATAACGTATAACGTATAACGTATGACGTATAACGTATAACGTATAACGTATAACGTATAACGTATAACGTATAACGTATAACGTATAACGTATAACGTATAACGTATAACGTATAACCTATGACGCATAACGTGTAACGTATAACGTATAACGTATAACGTATAACGTATAACGTATAACGTATAACGTATAACGTATAACGTATAAAGTATAACGTATAACGTATAACGTATAACGTATAACGTATAACGTATAACGTATAACGTATAACGTACAACGTATACCGTATAACGTATAACGTATAACGTATAATGAATAACGTATAACGTATATCGTACAACGTATAACGTATCACGTTTAACGTATTACGAATAACGTATAACGTATAACGTATAACGTATAACGTATAACGTATAACGTATAACGTATAACGTATAACGTATAACGTATAACGTATAACGTATAACGTATAACGTATGACGTAAAACGTATAACGTATAACGTATAACGTATAACGTATAACCTATGACGTATAACGTATAACGTATAAAGTATAACGTATAACGTATAACGTATAACGTATAGCGTATAACGTATAACGTATAACGTATAACGTATAACGTATATCGTATATCGTATAACGTATAACGAATAACGTAAAACGTATAACGCATAATGTATAACGTATAACGTATATCGTATAACGTATAACCTATGACGTATAACGTATAACGTATAACGTATAACGTATAACGTATAACTTGTAACGAAAAACGTATAACGAATAACGTAAAACGTATGACGCATTACATGCTACGTATAACGTATAACGTTCAACGTATAACCTATGACGTATAACGTATAACTTGTAACGTATAACGTATAACGTATAACGTACAACCTATAACGTATAACGTATAACGTATAACGTATAACGTATAACGTATAAAGTATAACGTATAACGTATAACGTATAACGTATAACGTATAACGTATAACGTATAACGTATAACGTATAACGTATAACGTATAACGTATAACGTATAACGTATAACGTATAACGTATAACGTATAACGTATAACGTATAACGTATGACGTATAACGTATAACGTATGACGTATAACGTATAACGTATAACGTATAACTTATAACGTATGACGTATAACGTATAACGTATAACGTATAACATATCACGTATAACCTATGACGTATAACGTATAACGTATAACGTATAACGTATAACGTATAACGTATAACGTATAACATGTAACGTACAACGTATAACGTATACCGTATAACGTATAACTAATAACGTATAACGTATAACGCATAACGTATAACGTATAACGTATAACGTATAACGTATAACGTATAACGTATAACGTATAACGTATGACGCATAACGTATAACCTATGACGTATAACGTATAACGTATAACGTATAACGTATAACGTATAACGTATAACGTATAACGTATAACGTATAACGTATAACGTATAACGTATAACGTATAACGTATAACGTATAACGTATAACGTATAACGTATAACGTATAACGTATTACGTATAACGTATAACGTATAACGTATAACGTATAACGTATAACGTATAACGTATGACGTATAACGTATAACGTATGACGTATAACGTATAACGTATAACGTATAACTTATAACGTATGACGTATAACGTATAACGTATAACGTATAACATATCACGTATAACCTATGACGTATAATGTATAACGTATAACGTATAACGTATAACGTATAACGTATAACGTATAACGTATAACATGTAACGTACAACGTATAACGTATACCGTATAACGTATAACTAATAACGTATAACGTATAACGCATAACGTATAACGTATAACGTATAACGTATAACGTATAACGTATAACGTATAACGTATAACGTATGACGTATAACGTATAACCTATGACGTATAACGTATAACGTATAACGTATAACGTATAACGTATAACGTATAACGTATAACGTATAACGTATAACGTATAACGTATAACGTATAACGTATGACGGATAACGTATAACCTATGACGTATAACGTGTAACGTATAACGTATAACGTATAACGTATAACGTATAACGTATAACGTATAACGTATAACGTATAAAGTATAACGTATAACGTATAACGTATAACGTATAACGTATAACGTATAACGTATAACGTACAACGTATACCGTATAACGTATAACGTATAACGTATAACGTATAACGTATAACGTATAACGTATAACGTATAACGTATAACGTATAACGTATAACGTATAACGTATAACGTATAACGTATACCGTATAACGTATAACTAATAACGTATAACGTATAACGCATAACGTATAACGTATAACGTATAACGTATAACGTATAACGTGTAACGTATAACGTATAACGTATAACGTATAACGTATAACGTATAACGTATAACGTATAACGTATAACGTATAAAGTATAACGTATAACGTATAACGTATAACGTATAACGTATAACGTATAACGTATAACGTACAACGTATACCGTATAACGTATAACGTATAACGTATAACGTATAACGTATAACGTATAACGTATAACGTATAACGTATAACGTATAACGTATAACGTATAACGTATAACCTATGACGTATAACGTATAACTTATAACGTATAACGTATAACGTATAACGTATAGCGTACAACGTATAACGTATCACGTATAACGTATTACGAATAACGTATAACGTATGACGTATAACGTATAACGTATAACGTTTAACGTATAACGTATAACGTATAACATAAAACGTATAACATGTAATGTATAACGTATAACGTATAATGAATAACGTATAACGTATAACGTATAACGTACAACGTATAACGTATCACGTTTAACGTATTACGAATAACGTATAACGTATAACATATAACGTATAACCTATGACGTATAACGTATAACGTATAACGTATAACGTATAACGTATAACGTATAACGTATAACGTATAACGTATAACGTATAACGTATAACGTATAATGTATAACGTATAACATGTAACGTGTAGCGTATAACGTACAACGTATAACGTATAACGTATAACGTATAACGTATAACGTATAACGTATAACGTATAACGTATAACGTATAACGTATAATGTATAACGTATAACATGTAACGTGTAGCGTATAACGTACAACGTATAACGTATAACGTATAACGTATAACGTATAACGTATAACGTATAACGTATATCGTATACCGTATAACGTATAACGTATAACATGTAACGTACAACGTATAACGTATACCGTATAACGTATAACTAATAACGTATAACGTATAACGCATAACGTATAACGTATAACGTATAACGTATAACGTATAACGTATAACGCATAACGTATAACGTATAACGTATAACCTATGACGTATAACGTATAACGTATAACGTATAACGTATAACCTATGACGTATAACGTATAACGTATAACGTATAACTTGTAACGAAAAACGTATAACGAATAACGTTAAACGTATGACGCATTACATGCTACGTATAACGTATAACGAATAACGTAAAACGTATGACGCATTACATGCTACGTATAACGTATAACGTATAACATGTAACGTACAACGTATAACGTATACCGTATAACGTATAACTAATAACGTATAACGTATAACGTATAACGTATATCGTATACCGTATAACGTATAACGTATAACATGTAACGTACAACGTATAACGTATACCGTATAACGTATAACTAATAACGTATAACGTATAACGCATAACGTATAACGTATAACGTATAACGTATAACGTATAACGTATAACGCATAACGTATAACGTATAACGTATAACCTATGACGTATAACGTATAACGTATACCGTATAACGTATAACTAATAACGTATAACGTATAACGCATAACGTATAACGTATAACGTATAACGTATAACGTATAACGTATAACGTATAACGTATAACGTATAACTTGTAACGTATAACGTATAACGTATAACGTATAACCTATAACGTATAACGTATAACGTATAACGTATAACGTATAAAGTATAACGTATAGCGTATAACGTATAACGTATAACGTATAACGTATAACGTATATCGTATAACGTATAACGTATAACGAATAACGTATAACGTATAACGTATAACGTATAACGTATAACGTATAACGTATAACGTATAACGTATAACGTATAACGTATAACGTATAACGTATAACGTATAACGTATAACGTATATCGTATAACGTATAACGTATAACGTATAACGTATAACGTATAACGTATAACGTATAACGTATAACGTATAACGTATAACGTATAACGTATAACGTATAACGTATAATGTATAACGTATAACGTATAACGTATAACGTATAACGTATAACGTATAACCTAAGACGTATAACGTATAACGTATAACGTATAACTTGTAACGAAAGACGTATAACGAATATCGTAAAACGTATGACGCATTACATACTACATATAACGTATAACGTTCAACGTATAACCTATGACGTATAACATGTAACGTACAACGTATAACGTATACCGCATAACGTATAACTAATAACGTGTAACGTATAACGAATATCGTACAACGTATAACGCATAACGTATAACGTATAACGTATAACGTATAACGTATAACGCATAACGTATAACGTATAACGTATAACCTATGACGTATAACATATAACGTATAACGTATAACGTATAACGTATAACGTATAACGTATAACGTATAACGTATAACGTATATCGTATAACGTATAACGTATAACGAATAACGTAAAACGTATAACGCATAATGTATAACGTATAACGTATAACGTATAACGTACAACCTATGAAGCATAACGTATAACGTATAAAGTATAACTTGTATCGAAAAACGTATAACGAATAACGAAGAACGTATGACGCATTCCATGCTACGTATAACGTATAACGTTCAACGTATAACCTATGACGTATAACGTATATCTTGTAACGTATAACGTATAACGTATAACGTATAACGTATAAAGTATAACGTATAACGTATAACCTATGACGTATAACGTATAACGTACAACGTATAACGTATAACGTATAACGTATAACATGTAATGTATAACGTATAACGTATAATGTATAACGTATAACGTATAACGTATAACGTATAACGTATAACGTATGACGTATAACGTATGACGTATAACGTATAACGTATAACGTATAACGTATAACGTATAACCTATGACGTATAACGTATAACGTATAAAGTATGACGTATAACGTATAACGTATAACGTATAACGTATAACGTATATCGTATATCGTAAAACGTATAACGTATAACGTATAACGTATAACGTATAACATGTAATGTACAACGTATAACGTATAACGTATAACGTATAACGTATAACGTATAACGTATAACGTATAACGTATAACGTATAACGTATAACGTATAACGTATAACGTATAACGTATAACGTATAACGTATAACGTATAACGTATAATGTATAACGTATAACGTATAAAGTATAACGTATAACCTATGACGTATAACGTATAACGTATAATGTATAACGTATAACGTATAACGTATAACGTATAACCTATGACGTATAACGTATAACGTATAACGTATAACATGTAATGTATAACGTATAACGTATAATGTATAACGTATAACGTATAACGTATAACGTATAACGTAAAACGTATAACGAATAACGTATAACGTATAACGTATAACGTATAACGTATAACGTATAACGTATAACGTATAAAGTATAACGTACAACGTATAACGTATAACGTATAACGTATAACGTATAACGTATAACGTATAACGTATAACGTATAACGTATAACGTATAACATATAACGTATAACGTATGACGTATAACGTATGACGTATAACGTATAACGTATAACGTATAACGTATAACGAATAACGTACAACATGTAATGTATAACGTATAACGTATAACGTATAACGTATAACGTATAACGTATAACGTATAACGTATAACGTACAACCTATGAAGTATAACGTATAACGTATAAAGTATAACTTGTATCGAAAAACGTATAACGAATAACGAAGAACGTATGACGCATTCCATGCTACGTATAACGTATAACGTACAACGTATAACGTATAACGTATAACGTATAACGTAT